>NC_080048.1:21396511-21440390 GCF_026212465.1 Amaranthus tricolor
TATGTGGAAAAGTGCCAAAAACGCTAAAAAACCCTTAAAATCGCAACTTAACACGTTATTTGTAGCATATGACTGTGAATTACAATTCTAACCACTTCAACATAATAATATATACCAAATTGAGTTTGTGTGTCAAGTTTCGTGCAAACAAACCAAGTTTTAGTTACTTTTAATGGGCAAAAGTGCCAAAAAACGCTAAAAACCTTTAATATCGTAACTTAACACGTAATTTCTAGCACATGACTATGATTTACAATTCTAACCACTTCACACAATAATATATACCAAATAGAGTTGTGTGCCAAGTTTCGTGCAAAACAAACCAAGTTTGAGCTACTTTAGGCGCAAAAGTGCCAAAAACGCTTAAAAACCCTTAAAATCGCAACTTAACACGTAATTTCTAGCATATGACTATGATTTACCATTCTAACCACTTCAACACAATAATATATACAAAATGGAGTTTTGTGTGAAGTTTCGTGCAAAACAGACCAAGTTTGAGCTACTTTTTGCACAAAAGTGCCAAAAAAACACTTAAAAACCCTTAAAATCGCAACTTAACACGTAATTTCTAGCATATGACTATGATTTAATATTCTAACAACTTCAACACAATAATATATACCAAATAGAGTTGTGTGCCAGGTTTCGTGCAAAACAAGCCTTGTTTGAGCTATTTTATGCGCAAAAGTGCCAAAAACGCTTAAAAATCCCTTAAAATCGCAACTTAACACTTAATTTCTAGCATACGACTATAATTTAAAATTCTAACCACTTCAAACACAATAATACATACCAAATGGCGTTTTGTGTGAAGTTTCGTGCAAAACAAACCAAGTTTGAGCTACTTTATGCGCAAAAGTGCCAAAAATGCTTAAAAACCCTTAAAATCGCAACTTAACACATAATTTCTAGCATGTGACTATGATTTAAAATTCTAACCACTTCAATACAATAATGTATACCAAACAGTGTTAGTGTCAAGTTTCGTGCAAAACAAACCAAGTTTGAGCTACTTTATTGCGCAAAAGTGCCAAAAATGCTTAAAAACCATTAAAATCGCAACTTAACACGTAATTTCTAGCATATGACTATGATTTAAAAATCTTATTACTTCAACACAATAATAAATTCCAAATAGTGTTGTGTGCCAAATTTCGTGAAACAAAACGTGTTTGAGTTACTTTATGCGCAAAAGTGCCAAAAACGCATAAAAACACTTAAAGTCGCAACTTAACACGTAATTTCTAGCATATGACTATGATTTACAATTATAACAACTTCAACACTATAATTTATACCAAATAGAGTTGTGTGTCATGTTTCAAGCAAAACAAACCAAGTTTGAGCTGCTTTATGTGCAAAAGTGCCAAAAACGCTTAAACACCCTTAAAATCGAAACCTAATATGTAATTTCTAGCATATGACTATGATTTACAAATCTAACTACTTCAACACAATAATATACCAAATAGAGTTGTGTGTCAAGTTTCATGCAAAACAAACAAAGTTTTAGCTACGTTATGCGCAAAAGTGCAAAAAGCGCGTAAAAACCCTTAAAATCGCAACTTAACAACGTAATTTCTAGCATATGAGTACTATGATTTAAAAATCTAACCACTTCAACACAATAATATATACCAAATAGATTTCTGTGCCAAGTTTCGTGCAAAACAAACCAATTTTGAGCAACTTTATGTGGAAAAGTGCCAAAAACGCTAAAAAACCCTTAAAATCGCAACTTAACACGTTATTTGTAGCATATGACTGTGAATTACAATTCTAACCACTTCAACATAATAATATATACCAAATTGAGTTGTGTGTCAAGTTTCGTGCAAACAAACCAAGTTTTAGTTACTTTTATGGGCAAAAGTGCCAAAAAACGCTTAAAAACCTTGAATATCGTAACTTAACACGTAATTTCTAGCACATGACTATGATTTACAATTCTAACCACTTCAACACAATAATATATACCAAATAGAGTTGTGTGCCAAGTTTCGTGCAAAACAAACCAAGTTTGAGCTACTTTAGGCGCAAAAGTGCCAAAAACGCTTAAAAACCCTTAAAATCGCAACTTAACACGTAATTTCTAGCATATGACTATGATTTACCATTCTAACCACTTCAACACAATAATATATACAAAATGGAGTTTTGTGTGAAGTTTCGTGCAAAACAGACCAAGTTTGAGCTACTTTTTGCGCAAAAGTGCCAAAAAACACTTAAAAAAAACCCTTAAAATCGCAACTTAACACGTAATTTCTAGCATATGACTATGATTTAATATTCTAACAACTTCAACACAATAATATATACCAAATAGAGTTGTGTGCCAGGTTTCGTGCAAAACAAGCCATGTTTGAGCTATTTTATGCGCAAAAGTGCCAAAAACGCTTAAAATCCCTTAAAATCGCAACTTAACACTTAATTTCTAGCATACGACTATAATTTAAAATTCTAACCACTTCAACACAATAATACATACCAAATGGCGTTTTGTGTGAAGTTTCGTGCAAAACAAACCAAGTTTGAGCTACTTCATGCGCAAAAGTGCCAAAAATGCTTAAAAACACCCTTAAAATCGCAACTTAACACATAATTTCTAGCATGTGACTATGATTTAAAATTCTAACCACTTCAACACAATAATGTATACCAAACAGTGTTAGTGTCAAGTTTCGTGCAAAACAAACCAAGTTTGAGCTACTTTATGCGCAAAAGTGCCAAAAATGCTTAAAAACCATTAAAATCGCAACTTAACACGTAATTTCTAGCATATGACTATGATTAAAAATCTTATTACTTCAACACAATAATAAATTCCAAATAGTGTTGTGTGCCAAATTTCGTGAAACAAAACGTGTTTGAGTTACTTTATGCGCAAAAGTGCCAAAAACGCATAAAAACACTTAAAGTCGCAACTTAACACGTAATTTCTAGCATATGACTATGATTTACAATTATAACAACTTCAACACTATAATTTATACCAAATAGAGTTGTGTGTCATGTTTCAAGCAAAACAAACCAAGTTTGAGCTGCTTTATGTGCAAAAGTGCCAAAAACGCTTAAACACCCTTAAAATCGAAACCTAATATGTAATTTCTAGCATATGACTATGATTTACAAATCTAACTACTTCAACACAATAATATACCAAATAGAGTTGTGTGTCAAGTTTCATGCAAAACAAACAAAGTTTTAGCTACGTTATGCGCAAAAGTGCAAAAAGCGCGTAAAAAACCCTTAAAATCGCAACTTAACACGTAATTTCTAGCATATGAGTACTATGATTTAAAAATCTAACCACTTCAACACAATAATATATACCAAATAGATTTCTGTGCAATGTTTCGTGCAAAACAAACCAATTTTGAGCAACTTTATGTGGAAAAGTGCCAAAAACGCTAAAAAACCCTTAAAATCGCAACTTAACACGTTATTTGTAGCATATGACTGTGAATTACAATTCTAACCACTTCAACATAATAATATATACCAAATTGAGTTGTGTGTCAAGTTTCGTGCAAACAAACCAAGTTTTAGTTACTTTTATGGGCAAAAGTGCCAAAAACGCTTAAAAACCTTGAATATCGTAACTTAACACGTAATTTCTAGCATATGACTATGATTTACAATTCTAACCACTACAACACAATAATATATACCAAATAGAGTTGTGTGCCAAGTTTCGTGCAAAACAAACCAAGTTTGAGCTACTTTAGGCGCAAAAGTGCCAAAAACGCTTAAAAACCCTTAAAATCGCAACTTAACACGTAATTTCTAGCATATGACTATGATTTACCATTCTAACCACTTCAACACAATAATATATACAAAATGGAGTTTTGTGTGAAGTTTCGTGCAAAACAGACCATGTTTGAGCTACTTTTTGCGCAAAAGTGCCAAAAACACTTAAAAACCCTTAAAATCGCAACTTAACACGTAATTTCTAGCATATGACTATGATTTACAATTCTAACAACTTCAACACAATAATATATACCAAATAGAGTTGTGTGCCAGGTTTCGTGCAAAACAAGCCATATTTGAGCTATTTTATGCGCAAAAGTGCCAAAAACGCTTAAAAATCCCCTTAAAATCGCAACTTAACACTTAATTTCTAGCATACGACTATAATTTAAAATTCTAACCACTTCAACACAATAATACATACCAAATGGCGTTTTGTGTGAAGTTTCGTGCAAAACAAACCAAGTTTGAGCTACTTTATGCGCAAAAGTGCCAAAAATGCTTAAAAAACCCTTAAAATCGCAACTTAACACATAATTTCTAGCATGTGACTATGATTTAAAATTCTAACCACTTCAACACAATAATGTATACCAAACAGTGTTAGTGTCAAGTTTCGTGCAAAACAAACCAAGTTTGAGCTACTTTATGCGCAAAAGTGCCAAAAATGCTTAAAAACCATTAAAATCGCAACTTAACACGTAATTTCTAGCATATGACTATGATTTAAAAATCTTATTACTTCAACACAATAATAAATTCCAAATAGTGTTGTGTGCCAAATTTCGTGAAACAAAACGTGTTTGAGTTACTTTATGCGCAAAAGTGCCAAAAACGCATAAAAACACTTAAAGTCGCAACTTAACACGTAATTTCTAGCATATGACTATGATTTACAATTATAACAACTTCAACACTATAATTTATACCAAATAGAGGTGTGTGTCATGTTTCAAGCAAAACAAACCAAGTTTGAGCTGCTTTATGTGCAAAAGTGCCAAAAACGCTTAAACACCCTTAAAATCGAAACCTAATATGTAATTTCTAGCATATGACTATGATTTACAAATCTAACTACTTCAACACAATAATATATACCAAATAGTGTTGCCTGCCAAGTTTCGTGCAAAACAAACCATGTTTCAGCTACTTTATGCGCAAAAGTGCCACAAACGCTTAAATACCCTTAAAATCGCAATATAACACGGAATTTCAAGCATATGACTAGGATTTACAATTCTTACCACTTCAAAATAATAAATCCCAAATAGTGTTGTGCGCCAAGTTTCATGCAAAACAAACCAAGTTTGAGCTACTTTATGCGCAAAAGTGTCAAAACCGCATAAAAACCCTTAAAATCGCAACTTAACACGTAATTTCTAGCATGTGACTATGATTTAAAATCTTATTACTTAAACACAATAATAAATTCCAAATAGTGTTGTGTGCCAAGTTTCGTGAAAAAACAAAACGTGTTTGAGTTACTTTATGCGCAAAAGTGCCAAAAAAGCAAAAAAACTCTTAAAGTCGCAAACTTAACACGTAATTTCTAGCAAATGCCTATAATTTACAATTATAACAACTTCAACACTATAAATTATAACAAATAGAGTTGTGTGTCAAGTTTCGTACAAAACAAACCAAGTTCGTTTCAGCTACTTTATGCGCAAAAGTGCCAAAAACGATTAAAAACCCTTAAAATCGCAACATAACACGGAATTTCTAGCATATGACTAGGATTTACAATTCTTACAACCTCAACAAAATAATAAATTCCAATTAGTGTTGTGCGCCAAGTTTTGTGCAAAACAGACCAAGTTACTTTATGCGCAAAAGTGCGAAAAATGCTTAAAAACCCTTTAAATCGCAACATAACACGTAATTTCTAGCATATGAATATGATTTACAATTCTAACCACTTCAAAAAAATAATATATACAAAATAGAGTTGTGTGTCCAGTTTCGTACAAAACAAACCAAGTTCGTTTAAGCTACTTTATGCGCAAAAGTGCCAAAAACGATTAAAAAACCCTTAAAATCGCAACTTAACACGTAGTTTCTAGCATATGACTATAATTCAAAATTCTAACCACTTCAACACAATAATATAAAACAAACAGTGTTGTGTGTCAAGTTTCGTGCAAAAACAAACCAAGTTTGAGCTACTTTATGCGCAAAAGTGCCAAAAATGCATAAAAACCCTTAAAATCGCAACTTAACACGTAATTTCTAGCATATGACTATGATTTAAAAATCTTATTACTTCAACACAATAATAAATTCCAAATAGTGTTGTGTGCCAAGTTTTGTGAAAACACAAACCGTGTTTGAGCTACTTTATGCGCAAAAGTGCCAAAAAACGCATAAAAACTGTTAAAGTCGCAACTTAACACGTAATTTCTGGCATATGACTATGATTTACAATTCTAACTACTTCAACACAATAATTTATACCAAATAGAGTTGTGTGTCATGTTTCATGCAAAACAAACCAAGTTTGAGTTACTTTATGTGCAAAAGTGCCAAAAACGCTTAAAAACCCTTAAAATCGCAACTTAACACGTAATTTCTAGCATATGACAATGATTTACAATTTTTACCACTTAAAAAAAAATAATAAATCCAAATATTGTTGTGCGCCAAGTTTCATGCAAAACAACCAAGTTTGAGCTACTTTAGGCGCAAAAAGTGCCAAAAACGCTTAAAAACCCTTAAAATCGCAACTTAACACGTAATTTCTAGCATATGACCTATGATTTACCATTCTAACCACTTCAACACAATAATATATACCAAATAGAGTTGTGTGCCAGGTTTCATGCAAAACAAGCCATGTTTGAGCTATTTTTATGCGCAAAAGTGCCAAAAACGCTTAAAATCCCTTAAAATCGCAACTTAATACTTAATTTCTAGCATATGACAATAATTTAAAATTCTAACCACTTCAACACAATAATACATACCAAATGGCGTTTTGTGTGAAGTTTCGTGCAAAACAAACCAAGTTTGAGCTACTTTATGCGCAAAAGTGCCAAAAATGCTTAAAAACCCTTAAAATCGCAACTTAACACATAATTTCTAGCATGTGACTATGATTTAAAATTCAAACCACTTCAACACAATAATGTATACCAAACAGTGTTAGTGTCAAGTTTCGTGCAAAACAAACCAAGTTTGAGCTACTTTATTGCGCAAAAGTGCCAAAAATGCTTAAAAAACCATTAAAATCGCAACTTAACACGTAATTTCTAGCATATGACTATGATTTAAAAATCTTATTACTTCAACACAATAATAAATTCCAAATAGTGTTGTGTGCCAAATTTCGTGAAACAAAACGTGTTTGAGTTACTTTATGCGCAAAAGTGCCAAAAACGCATAAAAACACTTAAAGTCGCAACTTAACACGTAATTTCTAGCATATGACTATGATTTACAATTATAACAACTTCAACACTATAATTTATACCAAATAGAGTTGTGTGTCATGTCTCAACCAAAACAAACCAAGTTTGAGCTGCTTTATGTGCAAAAGTGCCAAAAACGCTTAAACACCCTTAAAATCGAAACCTAATATGTAATTTCTAGCATATGACTATGATTTACAAATCTAACTACTTCAACACAATAATATATACCAAATAGTGTTGCCTGCCATGTTTCGTGCAAAACAAACCATGTTTGAGCTACTTTATGCGCAAAAGTTCCACAAACGCTTAAAAACCCTTAAAATCACAACATAACACGAAATTTCTAGCATATGACTAGGATTTACAATTTTTACCATCTCAATAAAATAATAAATTCCAAATAGTGTTGTGCGCCAAATTTTGTGCAAAATAAACCAAGTTTGTGCTACTTTATGCGCAAAAGTGCCAAAAACGCTTAAAACCCCTTTAAATCGCAACTTAACACGTAATTTCTAGCATATGAATATGATTTACAATTCTAACTACTTCAACACAATAATATATACCAAATAGAGTTGTGTGTCCAGTTTCGTACAAAACAAACCAAGTTCGTTTGAGCTACTTTATGCGCAAAAGTGCCAAAAACGATTAAAAACCCTTAAAATCGCAACTTAACATGTAATTTCTATCATATGACTATGATTTAAAATTATAACCACTTTAACACAATAATATATATACCAAATAGTGTTGCCTTCCAAGTTTCGTGCAAAACAAACCAAGTTTGAGCTACTTTATGTGCAAATGTGCCAAAAAAACGCTTAAAAACCCTTAAAAATCGCAACTTAACCATGTAATTTCTAGCATTCGATAATGATTTAAAAATCTAACTACTTTAACACAATAATATATACCAAATAGTGTTGCCTGCCAAGTTTCGTGCAAAACAAACCAGGTTTGAGCTACTTTATGCGCATAAGTGCCACGAACGCTTAAATACCCTTAAAAATCGCAATATAACACGGAATTTCAAGCATATGACTAGGATTTACAATTCTTACCACTTCAACAAAATAATAAATCCCAAATAGTGTTGTGCGCCAAGTTTCATGCAAAACAAACCAAGTTTGAGCTACTTTATGCGCAAAAGTGTCAAAACCGCATAAAAACCCTTAAAATCGCAACTTAAACACGTAATTTCTAGCATATGACTATGATTTAAAATCTTATTACTTAAACACAATAATAAATTCCAGATAGTGTTGTGTGCCAAGTTTCGTGAAAAAAACAAAACGTGTTTGAGTTACTTTATGCGCAAAAGTGCCAAAAACGCAAAAAAACAAACCATGTTTGAGCTGCTTTATGTGCAAAAGTGCCAAAAACGCTTAAAAACCCTTAAAATCGAAACTTAATATGTCATTTCTAGCATATGACTATGATTTACAAATCTAACCACTTCAACACAATAATATATACCAAATAGTGTTGCCTGCCAAGTTTCGTGCAAAACAAACCAAGTTTGAGCTACTTTATGCGCAAAAGTGCCAAAAACGCTTAAAAAACCCTTTAAATCGCAACTTAACACGTAATTTCTAGCATATGAATATGATTTACAATTCTAACCACTTCAACAAAATAATATATACCAAATAGAGTTTTGTGTCATGTTTCGTACAAAACAAACCAAGTTCGTTTAAGCTACTTTATGTGCAAAAGTGCCAAAAACGATTAAAAACCCTAAAAATCGCAACATAACACGGAATTTCTAGCATATGACTAGGATTTACAATTCTTACAACCTCAACAAAATAATGAATTCCAATTAGTGTTGTGCGCCAAGTTTTGTGCAAAACAGACCAAGTTACATTATGCGCAAAAGTGCCAAAAATGCTTAAAAACCCTTTAAATCGCAACATAACACGTAATTTCTAGCATATGAATATGATTTACAATTCTAAACCACTTCAAAAAAATAATATATACAAAATAGAGTTGTGTGTCCAGTTTCGTACAAAACAAACCAAGTTCGTTTAAGCTACTTTATGCGCAAAAGTGCCAAAAACGATTAAAAACCCTTAAAATCGCAACTTAACACGTAATTTCTTGCATAAGACTATGATTTACAATTCTAACCACTTCAACACAATAATATATACCAAATAGAGTTGTGTGCCAGGTTTCGTGCAAAACAAGCCATATTTGAGCTATTTTATGCGCAAAAGTGCCAAAAACGCTTAAAATCCCTTAAAATCGCAACTTAACACTTAATTTCTAGCATACGACTATAATTTAAAATTCTAACCACTTCAACACAATAATACATACCAAATGGCGTTTTGTGTGAAGTTTCGTGCAAAACAAACCAAGTTTGAGCTACTTTATGCGCAAAAGTGCCAAAAATGCTTAAAAAACCCTTAAAATCGCAACTTAACACATAATTTCTAGCATGTGACTATGATTTAAAATTCTAACCACTTCAACACAATAATGTATACCAAACAGTGTTAGCGTCAAGTTTCGTGCAAAACAAACCAAGTTTGAGCTACTTTATGCGCAAAAGTGCCAAAAAATGCTTAAAAACCATTAAAATCGCAACTTAACACGTAATTTCTAGCATATGACTATGATTTAAAAATCTTATTACTTCAACACAATAATAAATTCCAAATAGTGTTGTGTGCCAAATTTCGTGAAACAAAACGTGTTTGAGTTACTTTATGCGCAAAAGTGCCAAAAACGCATAAAAACACTTAAAGTCGCAACTTAACACGTAATTTCTAGCATATGACTATGATTTACAATTATAACAACTTCAACACTATAATTTATACCAAATAGAGGTGTGTGTCATGTTTCAAGCAAAACAAACCAAGTTTGAGCTGCTTTATGTGCAAAAGTGCCAAAAAACGCTTAAACACCCTTAAAATCGAAACCTAATATGTAATTTCTAGCATATGACTATGATTTACAAATCTAAACTACTTCAACACAATAATATATACCAAATAGTGTTGCCTGCCAAGTTTCGTGCAAAAACAAACCATGTTTCAGCTACTTTATGCGCAAAAGTGCCACAAACGCTTAAATACCCTTAAAATCGCAATATAACACGGAATTTCAAGCATATGACTAGGATTTACAATTCTTACCACTTCAAAATAATAAATCCCAAATAGTGTTGTGCGCCAAGTTTCATGCAAAACAAACCAAGTTTGAGCTACTTTATACGCAAAAGTGTCAAAACCGCATAAAAACCCTTAAAATCGCAACTTAACACGTAATTTCTAGCATATGACTATGATTTAAAATCTTATTACTTAAACACAATAATAAATTCCAAATAGTGTTGTGTGCCAAGTTTCGTGAAAAAACAAAACGTGTTTGAGTTACTTTATGCGCAAAAGTGCCAAAAACGCAAAAAAACTCTTAAAGTCGCAACTTAACACGTAATTTCTAGCAAATGCCTATAATTTACAATTATAACAACTTCAACACTATAAATTATAACAAATAGAGTTGTGTGTCAAGTTTCGTACAAAACAAACCAAGTTCGTTTCAGCTACTTTATGCGCAAAAGTGCCAAAAACGATTAAAAACCCTTAAAATCGCAACATAACACGGAATTTCTAGCATATGACTAGGATTTACAATTCTTACAACCTCAACAAAATAATAAATTCCAATTAGTGTTGTGCGCCAAGTTTTGTGCAAAACAGACCAAGTTACTTTATGCGCAAAAGTGCGAAAAATGCTTAAAAACCCTTTAAATCGCAACATAACACGTAATTTCTAGCATATGAATATGATTTACAATTCTAGCCACTTCAAAAAAATAATATATACAAAATAGAGTTGTGTGTCCAGTTTCGTACAAAACAAACCAAGTTCGTTTAAGCTACTTTATGCGCAAAAGTGCCAAAAACGATTAAAAAACCTTAAAATCGCAACTTAACACGTAGTTTCTAGCATATGACTATAATTCAAAATTCTAACCACTTCAACACAATAATATAAAACAAACAGTGTTGTGTGTCAAGTTTCGTGCAAAACAAACCAAGTTGAGCTACTTTATGCGCAAAAGTGCCAAAAAATGCATAAAAACCCTTAAAATCGCAACTTAACACGTAATTTCTAGCATATGACTATGATTTAAAAATCTTATTACTTCAACACAATAATAAATTCCAAATAGTGTTGTGTTGCCAAGTTTTTGTGAAAAACAAACCGTGTTTGAGCTACTTTATGCGCAAAAGTGCCAAAAACGCATAAAAAACTGTTAAAGTCGCAACTTAACACGTAATTTCTGGCATATGACTATGATTTACAATTCTAACTACTTCAACACAATAATTTATACCAAATAGAGTTGTGTGTCATGTTTCATGCAAAACAAACCAAGTTTGAGTTACTTTATGTGCAAAAAGTGCCAAAAACGCTTAAAAAACCCTTAAAATCGCAACTTAACACGTAATTTCTAGCATATGACAATGATTTACAATTTTTACCACTTAAAAAAAATAATAAATCCAAATATTGTTGTGCGCCAAGTTTCATGCAAAACAAACCAAGTTTGAGCTACTTTAGGCGCAAAAGTGCCAAAAACGCTTAAAAACCCTTAAAATCGCAACTTAACACGTAATTTCTAGCATATGACTATGATTTACCATTATAACCACTTCAACACAATAATATATACCAAATAGAGTTGTGTGCCAGGTTTCGTGCAAAACAAGCCATGTTTGAGCTATTTTATGCGCAAAAGTGCCAAAAACGCTTAAAATCCCTTAAAATCGCAACTTAATACTTAATTTCTAGCATATGACAATAATTTAAAATTCTAACCACTTCAACACAATAATACATACCAAATGGCGTTTTGTGTGAAGTTTCGTGCAAAACAAACCAAGTTTGAGCTACTTTATGCGCAAAAGTGCCAAAAATGCTTAAAAACCCTTAAAATCGCAACTTAACACATAATTTCTAGCATGTGACTATGATTTAAAATTCAAACCACTTCAACACAATAATGTATACCAAACAGTGTTAGTGTCAAGTTTCGTGCAAAACAAACCAAGTTTGAGCTACTTTATGCGCAAAAAGTGCCAAAAATGCTTAAAAACCATTAAAATCGCAACTTAACACGTAATTTCTAGCATATGACTATGATTTAAAAATCTTATTACTTCAACACAATAATAAATTCCAAATAGTGTTGTGTGCCAAATTTCGTGAAACAAAACGTGTTTGAGTTACTTTATGCGCAAAAGTGCCAAAAACGCATAAAAACACTTAAAGTCGCAACTTAACACGTAATTTCTAGCATATGACTATGATTTACAATTATAACAACTTCAACACTATAATTTATACCAAATAGAGGTGTGTGTCATGTTTCAAGCAAAACAAACCAAGTTTGAGCTGCTTTATGTGCAAAAGTGCCAAAAACGCTTAAACACCCTTAAAATCGAAACCTAATATGTAATTTCTAGCATATGACTATGATTTACAAATCTAACTACTTCAACACAATAATATATACCAAATAGTGTTGCCCTGCCATGTTTCGTGCAAAACAAACCATGTTTGAGCTACTTTATGCGCAAAAGTTCCACAAAACGCTTAAAAACCCTTAAAATCACAACATAACACGAAATTTCTAGCATATGACTAAGATTTACAATTTTTACCATCTCAATAAAATAATAAATTCCAAATAGTGTTGTGCGCCAAGTTTTGTGCAAAATAAACCAAGTTTGTGCTACTTTATGCGCAAAAGTGCCAAAAACGCTTAAAACCCCCTTTAAATCGCAACTTAACACGTAATTTCTAGCATATGAATATGATTTACAATTCTAAACTACTTCAACACAATAATATATACCAAATAGAGTTGTGTGTCCAGTTTCGTACAAAACAAACCAAGTTCGTTTGAGCTACTTTATGCGCAAAAGTGCCAAAAACGATTAAAAACCCTTAAAATCGCAACTTAACATGTAATTTCTATCATATGACTATGATTTAAAATTATAACCACTTTAACACAATAATATATATACCAAATAGTGTTGCCTTCCCAAGTTTCGTGCAAAACAAACCAAGTTTGAGCTACTTTATGTGCAAATGTGCCAAAAACGCTTAAAAACCCTTAAAATCGCAACTTAACATGTAATTTCTAGCATTCGATAATGATTTAAAAATCTAACTACTTTAACACAATAATATATACCAAATAGTGTTGCCTGCCAAGTTTCGTGCAAAACAAACCAGGTTTGAGCTACTTTATGCGCATAAGTGCCACGAACGCTTAAATACCCTTAAAATCGCAATATAACACGGAATTTCAAGCATATGACTAGGATTTACAATTCTTACCACTTCAACAAAATAATAAATCCCAAATAGTGTTGTGCGCCAAGTTTCATGCAAAACAAACCAAGTTTGAGCTACTTTATGCGCAAAAGTGTCAAAACCGCATAAAAACCCTTAAAATCGCAACTTAACACGTAATTTCTAGCATATGACTATGATTTAAAATATTATTACTTAAACACAATAATAAATTCCAGATAGTGTTGTGTGCCAAGTTTCGTGAAAAAACAAGAGTTACTTTATGCGCAAAAGTGCCAAAAACGCAAAAAAACAAACCATGTTTGAGCTGCTTTATGTGCAAAAGTGCCAAAAACGCTTAAAAACCCTTAAAATCGAAACTTAATATGTCATTTCTAGCATATGACTATGATTTACAAATCTAACCACTTCAACACAATAATATATACCAAATAGTGTTGCCTGCCAAGTTTCGTGCAAAACAAACCAAGTTTGAGCTACTTTATGCGCAAAAGTGCCAAAAAACGCTTAAAAACCCTTTAAATCGCAACTTAACACGTAATTTCTAGCATATGAATATGATTTACAATTCTAACCACTTCAACAAAATAATATATACCAAATAGAGTTTTGTGTCATG
Source organism: Amaranthus tricolor (assembly GCF_026212465.1). Taxonomy (NCBI): domain Eukaryota; kingdom Viridiplantae; phylum Streptophyta; class Magnoliopsida; order Caryophyllales; family Amaranthaceae; genus Amaranthus; species Amaranthus tricolor. The sequence goes on from NC_080048.1 coordinate 21,410,648, forward strand.
TTTCGTACAAAACAAACCAAGTTCGTTTAAGCTACTTTATGTGCAAAAGTGCCAAAAACGATTAAAAACCCTAAAAATCGCAACATAACACGGAATTTCTAGCATATGACTAGGATTTACAATTCTTACAACCTCAACAAAATAATCAATTCCAATTAGTTTTGTGCGCCAAGTTTTGTGCAAAAACAGACCAAGTTACATTATGCGCAAAAGTGCCAAAAATGCTTAAAAACCCTTTAAATCGCAACATAACACGTAATTTCTAGCATATGAATATGATTTACAATTCTAACCACTTCAAAAAAATAATATATACAAAATAGAGTTGTGTGTCCAGTTTCGTACAAAACAAACCAAGTTCGTTTAAGCTACTTTATGCGCAAAAGTGCCAAAAACGATTAAAAACCCTTAAAATCGCAACTTAACACGTAGTTTCTAGCATATGACAAAAATTCAAAATTCTAACCACTTCAACACAATAATATATAACAAACAGTGTTTTGTGTCAAGTTTCGTGCAAAACAAACCAAGTTTGAGCTACTTTATGCGCAAAAGTGCCAAAAATGCTTAAAAACCCTTAAAATCGCAACTTAACACGTAATTTCTAGCATATGACTATGATTTAAAAATCTTATTACTTCAACACAATAATAAATTCCAAATAGTGTTGTGTGCCAAGTTTTGTTAAAAACAAACCGTGTTTGAGCTACTTTATGCGCAAAAGTGCCAAAAACGCATAAAAACCTTTAAAGTCGCAACTTAACACGTAATTTCTGGCATATGATTATGATTTACAATTCTAACTACTTCAACACAATAATTTATACCAAATAGAGTTGTGTGTCATGTTTCATGCAAAACAAACCAAGTTTGAGTTACTTTATGTGCAAAAGTGCCAAAAACGCTTAAAAACCCTTAAAATCGCAACTTAACACGTAATTTGTAGCATATGACTATGGTTTAAAAATATTATTACTTAAACAAAATAATAAATTCCAAATAGTGTTGTGTGCCATGTTTCGAGAAAAAACAAAACGTGTTTGAGTTACTTTTTGCGCAAAAGTGCCAAAAACGCATAAAAACTCTTAAAGTAGCAACTTAACACGTAATTTCTAGCATATGACTATGATTTACAATTATAAAAACTTCAACACAATAATTTATACCAAATAGAGAAGTGTGTCATGTTTCATGCAAAACAAACCAAGTTTGAGATAATTTATGTGCAAAAGTGTCAAAAACGCTTAAAAACCCTTAAAATCGCAACTTAACAAGTAATTTCTAGCATATGACAATGATTTAAAAATCTAACTACTTTAACACAATAATATATACCAAATAGTGTTGCCTGCCAAGTTTCGTGCAAAACAAATCAAGTTTGAGCTACTTTATGCGCAAAAGTGCCACGAACACTTATAAACCCTTAAAATCGCAACTTAACACTTAATTTCTAGCATATGAATATGATTTACAATTCTAACTACTTCAACACAATAATATATACCAAATAGAGTTGTGTGTCCACTTTCGTACAAAACAAACCAAGTTCGTTTGAGCTACTTTATGCTTAGAAACCCTTAAAATCGCAACTTAACACGTAATTTCTAACATATGACTATGATTTAAAATTCTAACCACTTCAACACAATAATATATACCAAACATTGTAGTGTGTCAAGTTTTATGCAAAACAAACCAAGTTTGAGCTACTTTATGCGCAAAAGTGCCAATAACGCTTAAAACCCTTAAAATCACAACATAACACGTAATTTCTAACATATGACTATGATTTACAATTCTAACCACTTCAACACAATAATATATAACAAATAGAGTTTGTGGTCAAGTTTCGACCAACATAAACTAAGCATGAGCTACTTTATGCGCAAAAGTGCCAAAAACGCTTAAAAACCCTTAAAATCGAAACTTAACACGTAATTTCTTGCATATGACTATGATTTAAAATTCCAAGCACATCAACACAATAATATATACCAAATAGAGTTCTGTGTCAAGTTTCGTGCAAAACAAACCAAGTTTGAGCTACTTTATGCGCAAAAGTGCCAAAAACGCTTAAAAACCCTTAAAATCGCAACTTAACACGTAATTTCTAGTATATGACTATGATTTACAATTCTAACCACTTCAACACAATAATATATACCAAATGAAGTTTTGTGTGTAGTTTCGTGCAAAACAAACTAAGTTTGAGCTATTTTATGCGCAAAAGTGCCAAAAATGTTTAAAAACCCTTAAAATCGCAACTTAACACGTAATTTCTAGCATATGACTATGATTTACAATTCTAACCACTTCAACACAATAATATATACCAAATAGTGTTGTGTGTCAAGTTTCGTAGAAAACAAACCAAGTTTATGCACAAAAGTGCCAAAAACGCTTAAAAACCCTTAAGATCGCAACATAACATGTAATTTCTAGCATCAGACTATGATTTACAATTATTACCACTTCAACACAATAACGAATTCCAAATAGTGTTGTGTGCCAAGTTTCGTGCAAAACAAACCAAGTTTGAGCTACTTTATGCGCAAAAGTGCCAAAAGCGTTTAAAAACCCTTAAAATCGCAACATAACACGTAATTTCTAGCATATGACTATGATTTACAATTCTAACCATTTCCACACAATAATATATACCAAATAGAGTTATGTGTCAAGTTTCTTACAAAACAAACCAAGTTTATTTATGCTACATTATGCGCAAAAGTGCCAAAAACGCTTAAAAACCCTTAAAATCGCAACATAACACGTAATTTCTAGCATATGACTATGATTTGCAATTCTAACCACTTCCACACAATAATAAATTCCAAATAGTGTTGTGTGCCATGTTTCCTGTAAAACAAACCATGTTTGAGCTAGTTTTTGCGCAAAAGTGCCAAAAATTCATAAAAACCCTTAAAATCGCAACTTAACACGTAATTTCTAGCATATTACTATGAATTAAAATTCTAACCACTTCATCACAATAATATATACCAAATAGAGTTGTGTACCAAGTTTCGTGCAAACAAAACAAGTTTGAGCTACTTTATGCGCAAAAGTGCTAAAAACGCTTAAAAACCCTTAAAATCGCAACATAACACGTAATTTCTAGCATATGACTATGATTTAAAATTCTAACCACTTCCACACAATAATATATACCAAATAGAGTTGTGTGTCAAGTTTTGTACAAAACAAACCAAGTTTGTTTATGCTACTTTATGCGCAAAAGTGCCAAAAACGCTTAAAATCCCTTAAAGTCGAAACATAACACGTAATTTCTAGCATATGACTATGATTTACAATTTTAACCACTTCTACACAATAATAAATTCCAAATAGTGTTGTGTGCCAAGTTTCGTGCAAAACAAACCAAGTTTGAGCTAGTTTTTGCGCAAAAGTGCCAAAAACGCTTAAAAACCTTTAAAATCGCAACTTAACACGGAATTTCTAGCATATGACTATGATTTACAATTCTAACCGCTTCAACACAATAATATATAGCAAATAGTGTTGTGTGTCAAGTTTCGTAGAAAACAAACCATGTTATGCGCAAAAGTGCCAAAAACGTTTAAAAACCCTTAAAATCGCAACTAAACACTTAATTTCTAGCATACGACTATGATTTACAATTCTAACCACTTCAACACAATAATGTATACCAAATAGTGTTGTCTGCCAAGTTTCGTGCAAAACAAACCAAGTCTGAGCTATTTTATGCGCAATAGTGCCAAAAACGCTTAAAACCCTTTAAATCGCAACATAACACGTAATTTCTAGCATATGACTAGGATTTACAATTATTACCACTTCAACACAATAATGAATTCCAAATAGTGTTGTGTGCCAAGTTTCGTGCAAAACAAACTAAGTTTGAGCTACATTATGCGCAAAAGTGCCAGAAGCGTTTAAAAACCCTTAAAATCGCAACATAACACGTAATTTCTAGCATATGACTATGATTTACAATTCTTACCATTTCCACACCATAATATATACCAAATAGAGTTATGTGTCAAGTTTCGTACAAAACAAACCAAGTTTGTTTATGCTACATTATGCGCCAAAGTGTCAAAAACGCTTAAAAACCCTTAAAATCGCAGCATAACACGTAATTTCTAGCATATGACTATGATTTACAATTCTAACCACTGCCACACAATAATAAATTCCAAATAGTGTTGTGTGCCATGTTTCGTGTAAAACAAAATAAGTTTGAGCTAGTTTTTGCGCAAAAGTGCCAAAAATTCTTAAAAACCCTTAAAATCGCAACTTAACACGTAATTTCTAGCATATTACTATGAATTAAAATTCTAACCACTTCATCACAATAATATATACCAAATAGAGTTGTGTGCCAAGTTTCGTGCAAACAAAACAATTTTGAGCTACTTTATGCGCAAAAGTGCCAAAAAACGCTTAAAAACCCTTAAAATCGCAACATAACACGTAATTTCTTGCATATGACTATGATTAAAATTCTAATCACTTACACACAATAATATATACCAAATAGAGTTGTGTGTCAAGTTTAGTACAAAACAAACTAAGTTTGTTTATGCTACTTTATGCGCAAAAGTGCCAAAAACGCTTAAAATTCCTTAAAGTCGCAACATAACAAGTAATTTCTAGCATATGACTATGATTTACAATTTTAACCACTTCCACACAATAATAAATTCCAAATAGTGTTGTGTGCCAAGTTTCGTGCAAAACAAACCAAGTTTGAGCTAGTTTTTGCGCAAAAGTGCCATAAACGCTTAAAAACCCTTAAAATTGCAACTTAACACGGAATTTCTAGCATATGACTAGGATTTATAATTCTTACCACTTCAACAAAATAAAAAATTCCAAATAGTGTTGTGCGCCAAGTTTCGTGCAAAATACACCAAGTTTGAGCTACTTTATGCGCAAAAGTGCCAAAAACGCTTAAGAACCTTTAAAATCGCAATTTAACACGTAATTTCTAACATATGAATATGATTTACAATTCTAACCACTTCAACACAATAATATATACCAAATAGAGTTGTGTGTCTAGTGTCGTACAAATCAAACCAAGTTCGTTTGAGCTACTTTATGCGCAAAAGTGCCAAAAACGCTTAAAAACCCTTAAAATCGCAACTTAACACGTAATTTCTAGCATATGACTATGATTTACAATTCTATCCACTTCAACACAATAATATATACAAAACAGTGTAGTATGTCAAGTTTCATGCAAAACAAACCAAGTTTGAGCTACTTTATGCGCAAAAGTGCCAAAACGCTAAAAAACCCTTAAAATCACAACTTAACACGTAATTTCTAGCATATGACTATGATTTACAATTCTAACCACTTCAACACAATAATATATAACAAATTGAGTTGTGGTCAAGTTTCGTCCAAAATAAACTAAGTTTGAGCTACTTTATGCGCAAAAGTGCAAAAAACGCTTAAAAACCCATAAAATCGCAACTTAACAAGTAATTTCTTGCATAAGACTATGATTTACAATTCTAACCATTTCAACACAATAATATATACCAAATAGCGTTGTGTGTCAAGTTTCGTGCAAAACAACCCAAGTTTGAGCTACTTTATGCGAAAAAGTGCCAAAAACGCTTAAAAACCCTTAAAATCGCAACTTAACATGTAATTTCTAGCATATGACTATAATTTACAATTTTAACCACTTCAACACAATAATATATACCAAATAGAGTTGTGGTCAAGTTTCGTGCAAAACAAACTAAGTTTGAGCTACTTTATGCGCAAAAGTGCCAAAAATGCTTAAAAACCCTTAAGATCGCAACTTAACACGTAATTTATACCATATGACTATGATTTATAATTCTAACCACTTCAACATAATAATATATACCAAATAGAGTTGTGTGTCAAGTTTCGTGCAAAACAAACCGAGTTTGAGCTACTTTATGCGCAAAAGTGCCTAAAAAGATTAAAAACCCTTAAAATCGCAACTTAACACGTAATTTCTAGCATATGACTATGATTTAAAATTCTAACCACTTCAACACAAAAACATATACTAAACAGTGTTGTGTGTCAAGTTTCGTGCAAAACAAACCAAGCTTGAGCTACTTTATGCGCAAAAGTGCCTAAAACGCATTATTTGTACGAAATAGAGTTATGTGTTATGTTTCATGCAAAACAAACCAAGTTTGAGCTACTTTATGTGCAAAAGTGCAAAAAACGCTTAAAAACCCTTAAAATCGCAACAGAACTTGTAATTTCTAGCATATGACTATGATTTACAATTCTAACCACTTCCACACAATAAGAAATTCCAAATAGTGTTGTGTGCCAAGCTTCGTGCGAAACAAACGAAGTTTGAGCTAGTTTTGCGCAAAAGTGCAAAAAACGCTTAAAAACCCTTAAAATCGCGACTTAACAAGTAATTTCTAGCATCTGACTATGAATTACAATTCTAACCACTTCAACACAATAATATATACCAAATAGAGTTATGGTCAAGTTTCGTGCAAAACAAACCAAGTTTGAGCTACTTTATGTGCAAAAGTGCCTAAGACGTATAAATTATACGAAATAGAGTTGTGTGTTATGTTTCATGAAAAACAAACCAAGTTTGAGCTACTTTATGTGCAAAAGTGCAAAAAACGCTTAAAAACCCTTAAAATCGCAACATAACAAGTAATTTCTATCATATGACTAGGATTTTCAATTCTTAGCACTTCAACACAATAATAAATTCCAAATAGTGTTCTGTGCCAAGTTTCGTGAAAAACAAATCAAGTTTGAGCTATTTTATGCGCAAAAGTGCCAAAAATGCTTAAAAACCCTTAAAATCGCAACTTAACACGTAATTTCTAGCATATAACTATGATTTACAATTCTAACCACTTCAACACAATAATATATAACAACTTGAGTTGTGGTCAAGTTTCGTCCAAAATAAACTAAATTTGAGCTACTTTATGCGCCAAAGTGCCAAAAATGTTTAAAAACTCTTCAAATCGCAATTTAACACGTAATTTCTAGCATATGACTATGATTTACAATTCTAACCACTGCCACACAATAATAAATTCCAAATAGTGTTGTGTGCCCTGTTTCGTGTAAAACAAAATAAGTTTTGAGCTAGTTTTTGCGCAAAAGTGCCAAAAATTCTTAAAAACCCTTAAAATCGCAACTTAACACGTAATTTCTAGCATATTACTATGAATTAAAATTCTAACCACTTCATCACAATAATATATACCAAATAGAGTTGTGTGCCAAGTTTCGTGCAAACAAAACAAGTTTGAGCTACTTTATGCGCAAAAGTGCCAAAAACGCTTAAAAACCCTTAAAATCGCAACATAACACGTAATTTCTAGCATATGACTATGATTAAAATTCTAATCACTTACACACAATAATATATACCAAATAGAGTTGTGTGTCAAGTTTAGTACAAAACAAACTAAGTTTGTTTATGCTACTTTATGCGCAAAAGTGCCAAAAACGCTTAAAATTCCTTAAAGTCGCAACATAACACGTAATTTATAGCATATGACTATGATTTACAATTTTAACCACTTCCACACAATAATAAATTCCAAATAGTGTTGTGTGCCAAGTTTCGTGCAAAACAAACCAAGTTTGAGCTAGTTTTTGCGCAAAAGTGCCATAAACGCTTAAAAACCCTTAAAATCGCAACTTAACACGGAATTTCTAGCATATGACTAGGATTTATAATTCTTACCACTTCAACAAAATAAAAAATTCCAAATAGTGTTGTGCGCCAAGTTCCGTGCAAAATACACCAAGTTTGAGCTACTTTATGCGCAAAAGTGCCAAAAACGCTTAAGAACCTTTAAAATCGCAATTTAACACGTAATTTCTAACATATGAATATGATTTAAAATTCTAACCACTTCAACACAATAATATATACCAAATAGAGTTGTGTGTCCAGTGTCGTACAAATCAAACCAAGTTCGTTTGAGCTACTTTATGCGCAAAAGTGCCAAAAACGCTTAAAAACCCTTAAAATCGCAACTTAACACGTAATTTCTAACATATGACTATGATTTACAATTCTAACCACTTCAACACAATAATATATACAAAACAGTGTAGTATGTCAAGTTTCATGCAAAACAAACCAAGTTTGAGCTACTTTATGCACAAAAGTGCCAAAACGCTAAAAAACCCTTAAAATCACAACTTAACACGTAATTTCTAGCATATGACTATGATTTACAATTCTAACCACTTCAACACAATAATATATAACAAATTGAGTTGTGGTCAAGTTTCGTCCAAAATAAACTAAGTTTGAGCTACTTTATGCGCAAAAGTGCAAAAAAACGCTTAAAAACCCATAAAATCGCAACTTAACAAGTAATTTCTTGCATAAGACTATGATTTACAATTCTAACCATTTCAACACAATAATATATACCCAAATAGAGTTGTGTGTCAAGTTTCGTGCAAAACAACCCAAGTTTGAGCTACTTTATGCGAAAAAGTGCCAAAAAACGCTTAAAAACCCTTAAAATCGCAACTTAACATGTAATTTCTAGCATATGACTATGATTTACAATTTTAACCACTTCAACACAATAATATATACCAAATAGAGTTGTGGTCAAGTTTCGTGCAAAACAAACTAAGTTTGAGCTACTTTATGCGCAAAAGTGCCAAAAATGCTTAAAAACCCTTAAGATCGCAACTTAACACGTAATTTATACCATATGACTAATGATTTATAATTCTAACCACTTCAACATAACAATATATACCAAATAGAGTTGTGTGTCAAGTTTCGTGCAAAACAAACCGAGTTTGAGCTACTTTATGCGCAAAAGTGCCTAAAAAGATTAAAAACCCTTAAAATCGCAACTTAACACGTAATTTCTAGCATATGACTATGATTTAAAATTCTAACCACTTCAACACAAAAACATATACCAAACAGTGTTGTGTGTCAAGTTTCGTGCAAAACAAACCAAGCTTGAGCTACTTTATGCGCAAAAGTGCCTAAAACGCATTATTTGTACGAAATAGAGTTATGTGTTATGTTTCATGCAAAACAAACCAAGTTTGAGCTAGTTTTGCGCAAAAGTGCAAAAAACGCTTAAAAACCCTTAAAATCGCGACTTAACAAGTAATTTCTAGCATCTGACTATGAATTACAATTCTAACCACTTCAACACAATAATATATACCAAATAGAGTTATGGTCAAGTTTCGTGCAAAACAAACCAAGTTTGAGCTACTTTATGTGCAAAAGTGCCTAAGACGTATAAATTATACGAAATAGAGTTGTGTGTTATGTTTCATGAAAAACAAACCAAGTTTGAGCTACTTTATGTGCAAAAGTGCAAAAAACCGCTTAAAAACCCTTAAAATCGCAACATAACAAGTAATTTCTATCATATGACTAGGATTTTCAATTCTTAGCACTTCAACACAATAATAAATTCCAAATAGTGTTCTGTGCCAAGTTTCGTGAAAAACAAATCAAGTTTGAGCTATTTTATGCGCAAAAGTGCCAAAAATGCTTAAAAACCCTTAAAATCGCAACTTAACACGTAATTTCTAGCATATAACTATGATTTACAATTCTAACCACTTCAACACAATAATATATAACAACTTGAGTTGTGGTCAAGTTTCGTCCAAAATAAACTAAATTTGAGCTACTTTATGCGCCAAAGTGCCAAAAATGTTTAAAAACTCTTCAAATCGCAATTTAACACGTAATTTCTAGCATATGACTATGATTTACAATTCTAACCACTGCCACACAATAATAAATTCCAAATAGTGTTGTGTGCCCTGTTTCGTGTAAAACAAAATAAGTTTTGAGCTAGTTTTTGCGCAAAAGTGCCAAAAATTCTTAAAAACCCTTAAAATCGCAACTTAACACGTAATTTCTAGCATATTACTATGAATTAAAATTCTAACCACTTCATCACAATAATATATACCAAACAGAGTTGTGTGCCAAGTTTCGTGCAAACAAAACAAGTTTGAGCTACTTTATGCGCAAAAGTGCCAAAAACGCTTAAAAACCCTTAAAATCGCAACATAACACGTAATTTCTAGCATATGACTATGATTAAAATTCTAATCACTTACACACAATAATATATACCAAATAGAGTTGTGTGTCAAGTTTAGTACAAAACAAACTAAGTTTGTTTATGCTACTTTATGCGCAAAAGTGCCAAAAACGCTTAAAATTCCTTAAAGTCGCAACATAACACGTAATTTATAGCATATGACTATGATTTACAATTTTAACCACTTCCACACAATAATAAATTCCAAATAGTGTTGTGTGCCAAGTTTCGTGCAAAACAAACCAAGTTTGAGCTAGTTTTTGCGCAAAAGTGCCATAAACGCTTAAAAACCCTTAAAATCGCAACTTAACACGGAATTTCTAGCATATGACTAGGATTTATAATTCTTACCACTTCAACAAAATAAAAAATTCCAAATAGTGTTGTGCGCCAAGTTCCGTGCAAAATACACCAAGTTTGAGCTACTTTATGCGCAAAAGTGCCAAAAACGCTTAAGAACCTTTAAAATCGCAATTTAACACGTAATTTCTAACATATGAATATGATTTAAAATTCTAACCACTTCAACACAATAATATATACCAAATAGAGTTGTGTGTCCAGTGTCGTACAAATCAAACCAAGTTCGTTTGAGCTACTTTATGCGCAAAAGTGCCAAAAACGCTTAAAAACCCTTAAAATCGCAACTTAACACGTAATTTCTAACATATGACTATGATTTACAATTCTAACCACTTCAACACAATAATATATACAAAACAGTGTAGTATGTCAAGTTTCATGCAAAACAAACCAAGTTTGAGCTACTTTATGCACAAAAGTGCCAAAACGCTAAAAAAACCCTTAAAATCACAACTTAACACGTAATTTCTAGCATATGACTATGATTTACAATTCTAACCACTTCAACACAATAATATATAACAAATTGAGTTGTGGTCAAGTTTCGTCCAAAATAAACTAAGTTTGAGCTACTTTATGCGCAAAAGTGCAAAAAAACGCTTAAAAACCCATAAAATCGCAACTTAACAAGTAATTTCTTGCATAAGACTATGATTTACAATTCTAACCATTTCAACACAATAATATATACCAAATAGAGTTGTGTGTCAAGTTTCGTGCAAAACAACCCAAGTTTGAGCTACTTTATGCGAAAAAGTGCCAAAAACGCTTAAAAACCCTTAAAATCGCAACTTAACATGTAATTTCTAGCATATGACTATGATTTACAATTTTAACCACTTCAACACAATAATATATACCAAATAGAGTTGTGGTCAAGTTTCGTGCAAAACAAACTAAGTTTGAGCTACTTTATGCGCAAAAGTGCCAAAAATGCTTAAAAACCCTTAAGATCGCAACTTAACACGTAATTTATACCATATGACTATGATTTATAATTCTAACCACTTCAACATAACAATATATACCAAATAGAGTTGTGTGTCAAGTTTCGTGCAAAACAAACCGAGTTTGAGCTACTTTATGCGCAAAAGTGCCTAAAAAGATTAAAAACCCTTAAAATCGCAACTTAACACGTAATTTCTAGCATATGACTATGATTTAAAATTCTAACCACTTCAACACAAAAACATATACCAAACAGTGTTGTGTGTCAAGTTTCGTGCAAAACAAACCAAGCTTGAGCTACTTTATGCGCAAAAGTGCCTAAAACGCATTATTTGTACGAAATAGAGTTATGTGTTATGTTTCATGCAAAACAAACCAAGTTTGAGCTACTTTATGTGCAAAAGTGCAAAAAACGCTTAAAAACCCTTAAAATCGCAACAGAACTTGTAATTTCTAGCATATGACTATGATTTACAATTCTAACCACTTCCACACAATAAGAAATTCCAAATAGTGTTGTGTGCCAAGCTTCGTGCGAAACAAACGAAGTTTGAGCTAGTTTTGCGCAAAAGTGCAAAAAACGCTTAAAAACCCTTAAAATCGCGACTTAACAAGTAATTTCTAGCATCTGACTATGAATTACAATTCTAACCACTTCAACACAATAATATATACCAAATAGAGTTATGGTCAAGTTTCGTGCAAAACAAACCAAGTTTGAGCTACTTTATGTGCAAAAGTGCCTAAGACGTATAAATTATACGAAATAGAGTTGTGTGTTATGTTTCATGCAAAACAAACCAAGTTTGAGCTACTTTATGTGCAAAAGTGCAAAAAACGCTTAAAAACCCTTAAAATCGCAACATAACAAGTAATTTCTATCATATGACTAGGATTTTCAATTCTTAGCACTTCAACACAATAATAAATTCCAAATAGTGTTCTGTGCCAAGTTTCGTGAAAAACAAACCAAGTTTGAGCTATTTTATGCGCAAAAGTGCCAAAGATGCTTAAAAACCCTTAAAATCGCAACTTAACACGTAATTTCTAGCATATAACTATGATTTACAATTCTAAGCACTTCAACACAATAATATATAACAACTTGAGTTGTGGTCAAGTTTCGTCCAAAATAAACTAAATTTGAGCTACTTTATGCGCCAAAGTGCCAAAAATGTTTAAAAACTCTTCAAATCGCAATTTAACACGTAATTTCTAGCATATGACTATGATTTACAATTCTAACCACTGCCACACAATAATAAATTCCAAATAGTGTTGTGTGCCATGTTTCGTGTAAAACAAAATAAGTTTGAGCTAGTTTTTGCGCAAAAGTGCCAAAAATTCTTAAAAACCCTTAAAATCGCAACTTAACACGTAATTTCTAGCATATTACTATGAATTAAAATTCTAACTACTTCATCACAATAATATATACCAAATAGAGTTGTGTGCCAAGTTTCGTGCAAACAAAACAAGTTTGAGCTACTTTATGCGCAAAAGTGCCAAAAACGCTTAAAAACCCTTAAAATCGCAACATAACACGTAATTTCTAGCATATGACTATGATTAAAATTCTAATCACTTACACACAATAATATATACCAAATAGAGTTGTGTGTCAAGTTTAGTACAAAACAAACTAAGTTTGTTTATGCTACTTTATGCGCAAAAGTGCCAAAAACGCTTAAAATTTCTTAAAGTCGCATCATAACACGTAATTTCTAGCATATGACTATGATTTACAATTTTAACCACTTCCACACAATAATAAATTCCAAATAGTGTTGTGTGCCAAGTTTCGTGCAAAACAAACCAAGTTTGAGCTAGTTTTTGCGCAAAAGTGTCATAAACGCTTAAAAACCCTTAAAATCGCAACTTAACACGGAATTTCTAGCATATGACTAGGATTTATAATTCTTACCACTTCAACAAAATAAAAAATTCCAAATAGTGTTGTGCGCCAAGTTTCGTGCAAAATACACCAAGTTTGAGCTACTTTATGCGCAAAAGTGCCAAAAACGCTTAAGAACCTTTAAAATCGCAATTTAACACGTAATTTCTAACATATGAATATGATTTACAATTCTAACCACTTCAACACAATAATATATACCAAATAGAGTTGTGTGTCCAGTGTCGTACAAATCAAACCAAGTTCGTTTGAGCTACTTTATGCGCAAAAGTGCCAAAAACGCTTAAAAACCCTTAAAATCGCAACTTAACACGTAATTTCTAGCATATGACTATGATTTACAATTCTAACCACTTCAACACAATAATATATACAAAACAGTGTAGTATGTCAAGTTTCATGCAAAACAAACCAAGTTTGAGCTACTTTATGCGCAAAAGTGCCAAAACGCTAAAAAACCCTTAAAATCACAACTTAACACGTAATTTCTAGCATATGACTATGATTTACAATTCTAACCACTTCAACACAATAATATATAACAAATTGAGTTGTGGTCAAGTTTCGTCCAAAATAAACTAAGTTTGAGCTACTTTATGCGCAAAAGTGCAAAAAACGCTTAAAAACCCATAAAATCGCAACTTAACAAGTAATTTCTTGCATAAGACTATGATTTACAATTCTAACCATTTCAACACAATAATATATACCAAATAGAGTTGTGTGTCAAGTTTCGTGCAAAACAACCCAAGTTTGAGCTACTTTATGCGAAAAAGTGCCAAAAACGCTTAAAAACCCTTAAAATCGCAACTTAACATGTAATTTCTAGCATATGACTATGATTTACAATTTTAACCACTTCAACACAATAATATATACCAAATAGAGTTATGGTCAAGTTTCGTGCAAAACAAACTAAGTTTGAGCTACTTTATGCGCAAAAGTGCCAAAAATGCTTAAAAACCCTTAAGATCGCAACTTAACACGTAATTTATACCATATGACTATGATTTATAATTCTAACCACTTCAACATAATAATATATACCAAATAGAGTTGTGTGTCAAGTTTCGTGCAAAACAAACCAAATTTGAGCTACTTTATGCGCAAAAGTGCCTAAAAAGATTAAAAACCCTTAAAATCGCAACTTAACACGTAATTTCTAGCATATGACTATGATTTAAAATTCTAACCACTTCAACACAAAAACATATATCAAACAGTGTTGTGTGTCAAGTTTCGTGCAAAACAAACCAAGCTTGAGCTACTTTATGCGCAAAAGTGCCTAAAACGCATTATTTGTACGAAATAGAGTTATGTGTCATGTTTCATGCAAAACAAACCAAGTTTGAGCTACTTTATGTGCAAAAGTGCAAAAAACGCTTAAAAACCCTTAAAATCGCAACAGAACTTGTAATTTCTAGCATATGACTATGATTTACAATTCTAACCACTTCCACACAATAAGAAATTCCAAATAGTGTTGTGTGCCAAGCTTCGTGCGAAACAAACGAAGTTTGAGCTAGTTTTGCGCAGAAGTGCAAAAAACGCTTAAAAACCCTTAAAATCGCGACTTAACAAGTAATTTCTAGCATCTGACTATGAATTACAATTCTAACCACTTCAACACAATAATATATACCAAATAGAGTTATGGTCAAGTTTCGTGCAAAACAAACCAAGTTTGAGCTACTTTATGTGCAAAAGTGCCTAAGACGTATAAATTATACGAAATAGAGTTGTGTGTTATGTTTCATGCAAAACAAACCAAGTTTGAGCTACTTTATGTGCAAAAGTGCAAAAAACGCTTAAAAACCCTTAAAATCGCAACATAACAAGTAATTTCTATCATATGACTAGGATTTTCAATTCTTAGCACTTCAACACAATAATAAATTCCAAATAGTGTTCTGTGCCAAGTTTCGTGAAAAACAAACCAAGTTTGAGCTATTTTATGCGCAAAAGTGCCAAAAATGCTTAAAAACCCTTAAAATCGCAACTTAACACGTAATTTCTAGCATATAACTATGATTTACAATTCTAACCACTTCAACACAATAATATATAACAACTTGAGTTGTGGTCAAGTTTCGTCCAAAATAAACTAAATTTGAGCTACTTTATGCGCCAAAGTGCCAAAAATGTTTAAAAACTCTTCAAATCGCAATTTAACACGTAATTTCTAGCATATGACTATGATTTACAATTCTAACCACTGCCACACAATAATAAATTCCAAATAGTGTTGTGTGCCATGTTTCGTGTAAAACAAAATAAGTTTGAGCTAGTTTTTGCGCAAAAGTGCCAAAAATTCTTAAAAACCCTTAAAATCGCAACTTAACACGTAATTTCTAGCATATTACTATGAATTAAAATTCTAACCACTTCATCACAATAATATATACCAAATAGAGTTGTGTGCCAAGTTTCGTGCAAACAAAACAAGTTTGAGCTACTTTATGCGCAAAAGTGCCAAAAACGCTTAAAAACCCTTAAAATCGCAACATAACACGTAATTTCTAGCATATGACTATGATTAAAATTCTAATCACTTACACACAATAATATATACCAAATAGAGTTGTGTGTCAAGTTTAGTACAAAACAAACTAAGTTTGTTTATGCTACTTTATGCGCAAAAGTGCCAAAAACGCTTAAAATTCCTTAAAGTCGCAACATAACACGTAATTTCTAGCATATGACTATGATTTACAATTTTAACCACTTCCACACAATAATAAATTCCAAATAGTGTTGTGTGCCAAGTTTCGTGCAAAACAAACCAAGTTTGAGCTAGTTTTTGCGCAAAAGTGCCATAAACGCTTAAAAACCCTTAAAATCGCAACTTAACACGGAATTTCTAGCATATGACTAGGATTTATAATTCTTACCACTTCAACAAAATAAAAAATTCCAAATAGTGTTGTGCGCCAAGTTTCGTGCAAAATACACCAAGTTTGAGCTACTTTATGTGCAAAAGTGCCAAAAACGCTTAAGAACCTTTAAAATCGCAATTTAACACGTAATTTCTAACATATGAATATGATTTACAATTCTAACCACTTCAACACAATAATATATACCAAATAGAGTTGTGTGTCCAGTGTCGTACAAATCAAACCAAGTTCGTTTGAGCTACTTTATGCGCAAAAGTGTCAAAAACGCTTAAAAACCCTTAAAATCGCAACTTAACACGTAATTTCTAGCATATGACTATGATTTACAATTCTAACCACTTCAACACAATAATATATACAAAACAGTGTAGTATGTCAAGTTTCATGCAAAACAAACCAAGTTTGAGCTACTTTATGCGCAAAAGTGCCAAAACGCTAAAAAACCCTTAAAATCACAACTTAACACGTAATTTCTAGCATATGACTATGATTTACAATTCTAACCACTTCAACACAATAATATATAACAAATTGAGTTGCGGTCAAGTTTCGTCCAAAATAAACTAAGTTTGAGCTACTTTATGCGCAAAAGTGCAAAAAACGCTTAAAAACCCATAAAATCGCAACTTAACAAGTAATTTCTTGCATAAGACTATGATTTACAATTCTAACCATTTCAACACAATAATATATACCAAATAGAGTTGTGTGTCAAGTTTCGTGCAAAACAACCCAAGTTTGAGCTATTTTATGCGAAAAAGTGCCAAAAACGCTTAAAAACCCTTAAAATCGCAACTTAACATGTAATTTCTAGCATATGACTATGATTTACAATTTTAACCACTTCAACACAATAATATATACCAAATAGAGTTGTGGTCAAGTTTCGTGCAAAACAAACTAAGTTTGAGCTACTTTATGCGCAAAAGTGCCAAAAATGCTTAAAAACCCTTAAGATCGCAACTTAACACGTAATTTATACCATATGACTATGCTTTATAATTCTAACCACTTCAACATAATAATATATACCAAATAGAGTTGTGTGTCAAGTTTCGTGCAAAACAAACCAAGTTTGAGCTACTTTATGCGCAAAAGTGCCTAAAAAGATTAAAAACCCTTAAAATCGCAACTTAACACGTAATTTCTAGCATATGACTATGATTTAAAATTCTAACCACTTCAACACAATAACATATACCAAACAGTGTTGTGTGTCAAGTTTTGTGCAAAACAAACCAAGTTTGAGCTACTTTATGCGCAAAAGTGCCTAAAACGCATAATTTGTACGAAATAGAGTTATGTGTCATGTTTCATGCAAAACAAACCAAGTTTGAGCTACTTTATGTGCAAAAGTGCAAAAAACGCTTAAAAACCCATAAAATCGCAACAGAACTTGTAAATTCTAGCATATGACTATGATTTACAATTCTAACCACTTCCACACAATAAGAAATTCCAAATAGTGTTGTGTGCCAAGCTTCGTGCGAACAAACGAAGCTTGAGCTAGTTTTGCGCAAAAGTGCAAAAAACGCTTAAAAACCCTTAAAATCGCGACTTAACAAGTAATTCTAGCATCTGACTATGAATTACAATTCTAACCACTTCAACACAATAATATATACCAAATAGAGTTATGGTCAAGTTTCGTGCAAAACAAACCAAGTTTGAGCTACTTTATGTGCAAAAGTCCCTAAGACGTATAAATTATACGAAATAGAGTTGTGTGTTATGTTTCATGCAAAACAAACCAAGTTTGAGCTACTTTATGTGCAAAAGTGCAAAAAACGGTTAAAAACCCTTAAAATCGCAACATAACAAGTAATTTCTATCATATGACTAGGATTTTCAATTCTTAGCACTTCAACACAATAATAAATTCCAAATAGTGTTCTGTGCCAAGTTTCGTGAAAAACAAACCAAGTTTGAGCTATTTTATGCGCAAAAGTGCCAAAAATGCTTAAAAACCCTTAAAATCGCAACTTAACACGTAATTTCTAGCATATAACTATGATTTACAATTCTAACCACTTCAACACAATAATATATAACAAATTGAGTTGTGGTCAAGTTTCGTCCAAAATAAACTAAATTTGAGCTACTTTATGCGCCAAAGTGCCAAAAATGCTTAAAAACTCTTCAAATCGCAACTTAACACGTAATTTCTAGCATATGACTATGATTTACAATTCTAACCACTGCCACACAATAATAAATTCCAAATAGTGTTGTGTGCCATGTTTCGTGTAAAACAAAATAAGTTTGAGCTAGTTTTTGCGCAAAAGTGCCAAAAATTCTTAAAAACCCTTAAAATCGCAACTTAACACGTAATTTCTAGCATATTACTATGAATTAAAATTCTAACCACTTCATCACAATAATATATACCAAATAGAGTTGTGTGCCAAGTTTCGTGCAAACAAAACAAGTTTGAGCTACTTTATGCGCAAAAGTGCCAAAAACGCTTAAAAACCCTTAAAATCGCAACATAACACGTAATTTCTAGCATATGACTATGATTAAAATTCTAATCACTTACACACAATAATATATACCAAATAGAGTTGTGTGTCAAGTTTAGTACAAAACAAACTAAGTTTGTTTATGCTACTTTATGCGCAAAAGTGCCAAAAACGCTTAAAATCCCTTAAAGTCGCAACATAACACGTAATTTCTAGCATATGACTAAGATTTACAATTTTAACCACTTCAACATAATAATATATACCAAATAGAGTTGTGTGTCAAGTTTCGTGCAAAACAAACCAAGTTTATGCTACTTTATGCGCAAAAGTGCCAAAACGCTAAAAAACCCTTAAAATCACAACTTAACACGTAATTTCTAGCATATGACTATGATTTACAATTCTAACCACTTCAACACAATAATATATAACAAATTGAGTTGTGGTCAAGTTTCGTCCAAAATAAACTAAGTTTGAGCTACTTTATGCGCAAAAGTGCAAAAAACGCTTAAAAACCCATAAAATCGCAACTTAACAAGTAATTTCTTGCATAAGACTATGATTTACAATTCTAACCATTTCAACACAATAATATATACCAAATAGAGTTGTGTGTCAAGTTTCGTGCAAAACAACCCAAGTTTGAGCTACTTTATGCGAAAAAGTGCCAAAAACGCTTAAAAACCCTTAAAATCGCAACTTAACATGTAATTTCTAGCATATGACTATGATTTACAATTTTAACCACTTCAACACAATAATATATACCAAATAGAGTTATGGTCAAGTTTCGTGCAAAACAAACTAAGTTTGAGCTACTTTATGCGCAAAAGTGCCAAAAATGCTTAAAAACCCTTAAGATCGCAACTTAACACGTAATTTATACCATATGACTATGATTTATAATTCTAACCACTTCAACATAATAATATATACCAAATAGAGTTGTGTGTCATGTTTCGTGCAAAACAAACCAAGTTTGAGCTACTTTATGCGCAAAAGTGCCTAAAAAGATTAAAAACCCTTAAAATCGCAACTTAACACGTAATTTCTAGCATATGACTATGATTTAAAATTCTAACCACTTCAACACAAAAACATATACCAAACAGTGTTGTGTGTCAAGTTTCGTGCAAAACAAACCAAGCTTGAGCTACTTTATGCGCAAAAGTGCCTAAAACGCATTATTTGTACGAAATAGAGTTATGTGTCATGTTTCATGCAAAACAAACCAAGTTTGAGCTACTTTATGTGCAAAAGTGCAAAAAACGCTTAAAAACCCTTAAAATCGCAACAGAACTTGTAATTTCTAGCATATGACTATGATTTACAATTCTAACCACTTCCACACAATAAGAAATTCCAAATAGTGTTGTGTGCCAAGCTTCGTGCGAAACAAACGAAGTTTGAGCTAGTTTTGCGCAAAAGTGCATAAAACGCTTAAAAACCCTTAAAATCGCGACTTAACAAGTAATTTCTAGCATCTGACTATGAATTACAATTCTAACCACTTCAACACAATAATATATACCAAATAGAGTTATGGTCAAGTTTCGTGCAAAACAAACCAAGTTTGAGCTACTTTATGTGCAAAAGTGCCTAAGACGTATAAATTATACGAAATAGAGTTGTGTGTTATGTTTCATGCAAAACAAACCAAGTTTGAGCTACTTTATGTGCAAAAGTGCAAAAAACGCTTAAAAACCCTTAAAATCGCAACATAACAAGTAATTTCTATCATATGACTAGGATTTTCAATTCTTAGCACTTCAACACAATAATAAATTCCAAATAGTGTTCTGTGCCAAGTTTCGTGAAAAACAAACCAAGTTTGAGCTATTTTATGCGCAAAAGTGCCAAAAATGCTTAAAAACCCTTAAAATCGCAACTTAACACGTAATTTCTAGCATATAACTATGATTTACAATTCTATCCAGTTCAACACAATAATATATAACAAATTGAGTTGTGGTCAAGTTTCGTCCAAAATAAACTAAATTTGAGCTACTTTATGCGCCAAAGTGCCAAAAATGCTTAAAAACTCTTCAAATCGCAATTTAACACGTAATTTCTAGCATATGACTATGATTTACAATTCTAACCACTGCCACACAATAATAAATTCCAAATAGTGTTGTGTGCCATGTTTCGTGTAAAACAAAATAAGTTTGACCTAGTTTTTGCGCAAAAGTGCCAAAAATTCTTAAAAACCCTTAAAATCGCAACTTAACACGTAATTTCTAGCATATTACTATGAATTAAAATTCTAACCACTTCTTCACAATAATATATACCAAATAGAGTTGTGTGCCAAGTTTCGTGCAAACAAAACAAGTTTGAGCTACTTTATGCGCAAAAGTGCCAAAAACGCTTAAAAACCCTTAAAATCGCAACATAACACGTAATTTCTAGCATATGACTATGATTAAAATTCTAATCACTTACACACAATAATATATACCAAATAGAGTTGTGTGTCAAGTTTAGTACAAAACAAACTAAGTTTGTTTATGCTACTTTATGCGCAAAAGTGCCAAAAACGCTTAAAATCCCTTAAAATCGCAACATAACACGTAATTTCTAGCATATGACTATGATTTACAATTTTAACCACTTCCACACAATAATAAATTCCAAATAGTGTTGTGTGCCAAGTTTCGTGCAAAATACACCAAGTTTGAGCTACTTTATGCGCAAAAGTGCCAAAAACGCTTAAGAACCTTTAAAATCGCAATTTAACACGTAATTTCTAACATATGAATATGATTTACAATTCTAACCACTTCAACACAATAATATATACCAAATAGAGTTGTGTTTCCAGTGTCGTACAAATCAAACCAAGTTTGTTTGAGCTACTTTATGCGCAAAAGTGCCTAAAAAGATTAAAAACCCTTAAAATCGCAACTTAACACGTAATTTCTAGCATATGACTATGATTTAAAATTCTAACCACTTCAACACAAAAACATATACCAAACAGTGTTGTGTGTCAAGTTTCGTGCAAAACAAACCAAGCTTGAGCTACTTTATGCGCAAAAGTGCCTAAAACGCATTATTTGTACGAAATAGAGTTATGTGTCATGTTTCATGCAAAACAAACCAAGTTTGAGCTACTTTATGTGCAAAAGTGCAAAAAACGCTTAAAAACCCTTAAAATCGCAACAGAACTTGTAATTTCTAGCATATGACTATGATTTACAATTCTAACCACTTCCACACAATAAGAAATTCCAAATAGTGTTGTGTGCCAAGCTTCGTGCGAAACAAACGAAGTTTGAGCTAGTTTTGCGCAAAAGTGCATAAAACGCTTAAAAACCCTTAAAATCGCGACTTAACAAGTAATTTCTAGCATCTGACTATGAATTACAATTCTAACCACTTCAACACAATAATATATACCAAATAGAGTTATGGTCAAGTTTCGTGCAAAACAAACCAAGTTTGAGCTACTTTATGTGCAAAAGTGCCTAAGACGTATAAATTATACGAAATAGAGTTGTGTGTTATGTTTCATGCAAAACAAACCAAGTTTGAGCTACTTTATGTGCAAAAGTGCAAAAAACGCTTAAAAACCCTTAAAATCGCAACATAACAAGTAATTTCTATCATATGACTAGGATTTTCAATTCTTAGCACTTCAACACAATAATAAATTCCAAATAGTGTTCTGTGCCAAGTTTCGTGAAAAACAAACCAAGTTTGAGCTATTTTATGCGCAAAAGTGCCAAAAATGCTTAAAAACCCTTAAAATCGCAACTTAACACGTAATTTCTAGCATATAACTATGATTTACAATTCTATCCAGTTCAACACAATAATATATAACAAATTGAGTTGTGGTCAAGTTTCGTCCAAAATAAACTAAATTTGAGCTACTTTATGCGCCAAAGTGCCAAAAATGCTTAAAAACTCTTCAAATCGCAATTTAACACGTAATTTCTAGCATATGACTATGATTTACAATTCTAACCACTGCCACACAATAATAAATTCCAAATAGTGTTGTGTGCCATGTTTCGTGTAAAACAAAATAAGTTTGACCTAGTTTTTGCGCAAAAGTGCCAAAAATTCTTAAAAACCCTTAAAATCGCAACTTAACACGTAATTTCTAGCATATTACTATGAATTAAAATTCTAACCACTTCTTCACAATAATATATACCAAATAGAGTTGTGTGCCAAGTTTCGTGCAAACAAAACAAGTTTGAGCTACTTTATGCGCAAAAGTGCCAAAAACGCTTAAAAACCCTTAAAATCGCAACATAACACGTAATTTCTAGCATATGACTATGATTAAAATTCTAATCACTTACACACAATAATATATACCAAATAGAGTTGTGTGTCAAGTTTAGTACAAAACAAACTAAGTTTGTTTATGCTACTTTATGCGCAAAAGTGCCAAAAACGCTTAAAATCCCTTAAAATCGCAACATAACACGTAATTTCTAGCATATGACTATGATTTACAATTTTAACCACTTCCACACAATAATAAATTCCAAATAGTGTTGTGTGCCAAGTTTCGTGCAAAATACACCAAGTTTGAGCTACTTTATGCGCAAAAGTGCCAAAAACGCTTAAGAACCTTTAAAATCGCAATTTAACACGTAATTTCTAACATATGAATATGATTTACAATTCTAACCACTTCAACACAATAATATATACCAAATAGAGTTGTGTTTCCAGTGTCGTACAAATCAAACCAAGTTTGTTTGAGCTACTTTATGCGCAAAAGTGCCAAAAACGCTTAAAAACCCTTAAAATCGCAACTTAACACGTATTTTCTAGCATATGACTATGATTTACAATTCTAACCACTTCAACACAATAATATATACAAAACAGTGTAGTATGTCAAGTTTCATGCAAAACAAACCAAGTTTGAGCTACTTTATGCGCGAAAGTGCCAAAACGCTAAAAAACCCTTAAAATCACAACTTAACACGTAATTTCTAGCATATGACTATGATTAAAATTCTAATCACTTACACACAATAATATATACCAAATAGAGTTGTGTGTCAAGTTTAGTACAAAACAAACTAAGTTTGTTTATGCTACTTTATGCGCAAAAGTGCCAAAAACGCTTAAAATCCCTTAAAATCGCAACATAACACGTAATTTCTAGCATATGACTATGATTTACAATTTTAACCACTTCCACACAATAATAAATTCCAAATAGTGTTGTGTGCCAAGTTTCGTGCAAAATACACCAAGTTTGAGCTACTTTATGCGCAAAAGTGCCAAAAACGCTTAAGAACCTTTAAAATCGCAATTTAACACGTAATTTCTAACATATGAATATGATTTACAATTCTAACCACTTCAACACAATAATATATACCAAATAGAGTTGTGTTTCCAGTGTCGTACAAATCAAACCAAGTTTGTTTGAGCTACTTTATGCGCAAAAGTGCCAAAAACGCTTAAAAACCCTTAAAATCGCAACTTAACACGTAATTTCTAGCATATGACTATGATTTACAATTCTAACCACTTCAACACAATAATATATACAAAACAGTGTAGTATGTCAAGTTTCATGCAAAACAAACCAAGTTTGAGCTACTTTATGCGCGAAAGTGCCAAAACGCTAAAAAAACCCTTAAAATCACAACTTAACACGTAATTTCTAGCATATGACTATGATTTACAATTCTAACCACTTCAACACAATAATATATAACAAATTGAGTTGTGGTCAAGTTTCGTCCAAAATAAACTAAGTTTGAGCTACTTTATGCGCAAAAGTGCACAAAACGCTTAAAAACCCATAAAATCGCAACATAACAAGTAATTTCTTGCATAAGACTATGATTTACAATTCTAACCATTTCAACACAATAATATATACCAAATAGAGTTGTGTGTCAAGTTTCGTGCAAAACAACCCAAGTTTGAGCTACTTTATGCGAAAAAGTGCCAAAAACGCTTAAAAACCCTTAAAATCGCAACTTAACATGTAATTTCTAGCATATGACTATGATTTACAATTTTAACCACTTCAACACAATAATATATACCAAATAGAGTTGTGGTCAAGTTTCGTGCAAAACAAACTAAGTTTGAGCTAATTTATGCGCAAAAGTGCCAAAAATGCTTAAAAACCCTTAAGATCGCAACTTAACACGTAATTTATACCATATGAATATGATTTATAATTCTAACCACTTCAACATAATAATATATACCAAATAGAGTTGTGTGTCAAGTTTCGTGCAAAACAAACAAAGTTTGAGCTACTTTATGCGCAAAAGTGCCTAAAAAGATTAAAAACCCTTAAAATCGCAACTTAACACGTAATTTCTAGCATATGACTATGATTTAAAATTCTAACCACTTCAACACAAAAACATATACCAAACAGTGTTGTGAGTCAAGTTTCGTGCAAAACAAACCAAGCTTGAGCTACTTTATGCGCAAAAGTGCCTAAAACGCATAATTTGTACGAAATAGAGTTTTGTGTCATGTTTCCTGCAAAACAAACCAAGTTTGAGCTACTTTATGTGCAAAAGTGCAAAAAACGCTTAAAAACCCTTAAAATCGCAACAGAACTTGTAATTTCTAGCATATGACTATGATTTACAATTCTAACCACTTCCACACAATAAGAAATTCCAAATAGTGTTGTGTGCCAAGCTTCGTGCGAAACAAACGAAGTTTGAGCTAGTTTTGCGCAAAAGTGCAAAAAACGCTTAAAAACCCTTAAAATCGCGACTTAACATGTAATTTCTAGCATCTGACTATGAATTACAATTCTAACCACTTCAGCACAATAATATATACCAAATAGAGTTATGGTCAAGTTTCGTGCAAAACAAACCAAGTTTGAGCTGAGCTACTTTATGTGCAAAAGTGCCTAAGACGTATAAATTATACGAAATAGAGTTGTGTGTTATGTTTCATGCAAAACAAACCAAGTTTGAGCTACTTTATGTGCAAAAGTGCAAAAAACGCTTAAAAACCCTTAAAATCGCAACATAACAAGTAATTTCTATCATATGACTAGGATTTTCAATTCTTAGCATTTCAACACAATAATAAATTCCAAATAGTGTTCTGTGCCAAGTTTCGTGAAAAACAAACCAAGTTTGAGCTATTTTATGCGCAAAAGTGCCAAAAATGCTTAAAAACCCTTAAAATCGCAACTTAACACGTAATTTCTAGCATATAACTATGATTTACAATTCTAACCACTTCAACACAATAATATATAACAAATTGAGTTGTGGTCAAGTTTCGTCCAAAATAAACAAAATTTGAGCTACTTTATGCGCCAAAGTGCCAAAAATGCTTAAAAACTCTTCAAATCGCAACTTAACACGTAATTTCAAGCATATGACTATGATTTAAAAATCTTACAACTTCAACACAATAATAAATTCCAAATAGTGTTGTGTGCCAATTTTGGTGAAAAACAAACCGTGTTTGAGCTACTTTATGCGCAAAAGTGCCAAAAACGCATAAAAATCCTTAAAATCGCAACTTAACACGTAATGTCTAGCATATGACTATGATTTACTATTCTAACCTCTTCAACACAATAATTTATACCAAATAGAGTTGTGTGTCATGTTTCATGCAAAAAAAAACCAAGTTTGAATTACTTTATGTGCAAAAGTGCAAAAATGCTTAAAAACCCTTAAAATCGCTACTTTACATGTAATTTCTAGCATATGACTATGATTTACAAATCTAACCACTTCGACACAATAATATATACCAAATAGTGTTGTGTGCCATGTTTCGTGCAAAACAAACCAAGTTTGAGCTACTTTATGCGCAAAAGTGCCACAAACGCTTAAAAACCCTTAAAATCGCAACATAACACGTAATTTCTATCATATGACTATGATTTACAATTCTAAACACTTCCACAATATTAAATTCCAAATAGTGTTGTGTGCCAAGTCTCGGGCGAAACAAACCAAGTTTGAGCTACTTTTTGCGCAAAAGTGCCAAAAACGCTTAAAAAACCCTTAAATTCGCAACTTAACACGTAATTTCTAGCATATGAATATGACTTACAATTCTAACCACTTCAACACAATAATATATAACAAATAGAGTTGTGGTCAAGTTTCGTCCAAAATAAACTAAGTTTGAGCTACTTTATGCGCAAAAGTGCAAAAAAACGCTTAAAAACACATAAAATCGCAACTTAACAAGTAATTTCTTGCATATGACTATGATTTACAATTCTAACCACTTCAACACAATAATATATACCAAATAGAGTTGTGTCTCAAGTTTCGTGCAAAACAAACCAAGTTTGAGCTACTTTATGCGAAAAAGTGCAAAAAATGCTTAAAAACCCTTAAAATCGCAACTTAACATGTAATTTCTAGCATATAACTATGATTTACAATTTTAACCACTTCAACACAATAATATATACCAAATAGAGTTGTGGTCAAGTTTCGTGCAAAACAAACTAAGTTTGAGCTACTTTATGCGCAAAAGTGCCAAGAATGCTTAAAAACCCTTAAGATCGCAACTTAACACGTAATTTATACTATATGACTATGATTTATAATTCTAACCACTTCAACATAATAATATATACCAATTAGAGTTGTGTGTCAAGTTTCGTGCAAAACAAACCAAGTTTGAGCTACTTTATGCGCAAAAGTGCCTAAAAAGATTAAAAACCCTTAAAGTCGAAACATAACACGTAATTTCTAACATATGACTATGATTTACAATTTTAACCACTTCTACACAATAATAAATTCCAAATAGTGTTGTGTGCCATGTTTCGTGTAAAACAAAATAAGTTTGAGCTAGTTTTTGCGCAAAAGTGCCAAAAATTCTTAGAAACCCTTAAAATCGCAACTTAAATCGTAATTTCTAGCATATTACTATGAATTAAAATTCTAACCACTTCATCACAATAATATATACCAAATAGAGTTGTGTGCCAAGTTTCGTGCAAACAAAACAAGTTTGAGCTACTTTATGCGCAAAAGTGCTAAAAACGCTTAAAAACCCTTAAAATCGCAACATAACACGTAATTTCTAGCATATGACTATGATTTAAAATTCTAACCACTTCCACACAATAATATATACCAAATAGAGTTGTGTGTCAAGTTTTGTACAAAACAAACCAAGTTTGTTTATGCTACTTAAAATCCCTTAAAGTCGAAACATAACACGTAATTTCTAGCATATGACTATGATTTACAATTTTAACCACTTCTACACAATAATAAATTCCAAATAGTGTTGTGTGCCAAGTTTCGTGCAAAACAAACCAAGTTTGAGCTAGTTTTTGCGCAAAAGTGCCATAAACGCTTAAAAACCCTTAAAATCGCAACTTAACACGGAATTTCTAGCATATGACTATGATTTACAATTCTAACCACTTCAACACAATAATATATAACAAATAGTGTTGTGTGTCAAGTTTCGTAGAAAACAAACCATGTTATGCGAAAAAGTGCCAAAAACGTTTAAAAACCCTTAAAATCGCAACTAAACACTTAATTTCTAGCATACGACTATGATTTACAATTCTAACCACTTCAACACAATAATGTATACCAAATAGTGTTGTCTGCCAAGTTTCGTGCAAAACAAACCAAGTCTGAGCTATTTTATGCGCAATAGTGCCAAAAACGCTTAAAACCCTTTAAATCGCAACATAACACGTAATTTCTAGCATATGACTAGGATTTACAATTATTACCACTTCAACACAATAATGAATTCCAAATAGTGTTGTGTGCCAAGTTTAGTGCAAAACAAACCAAGTTTGAGCTACTTTATGCGCAAAAGTGCCAAAAGCGTTTAAAAACCCTTAAAATCGCAACATAACACGTAATTTCTAGCATATGACTATGATTTACAATTCTAACCATTTCCACACAATAATATATACCAAATAGAGTTATGTGTCAAGTTTCGTACAAAACAAACCAATTTTGTTTATGCTACATTATGGGCAAAAGTGCCAAAAACGCTTAAAAACCCTTAAAATCGCAACATAACACGTAATTTCTAGCATCAGACTATGATTTACAATTATTACCACTTCAACACAACAACGAATTCCAAATAGTGTTGTGTGCCAAGTTTCGTGCAAAACAAACCAAGTTTGAGCTACTTTATGCGCAAAAGTGCCAAAAGCGTTTAAAAACCCTTAAAATCGCAACATAACACGTAATTTCTAGCATATGACTATGATTTACAATTCTAACCATTTCCACACAATAATATATACCAAATAGAGTTATGTGTCAAGTTTCGTACAAAACAAACCAAGTTTGTTTATGCTACATTATGCGCAAAAGTGCCAAAAACGCTTAAAAACCGTTAAAATCGCAACATAACACGTAATTTCTAGCATATGACTATGATTCACAATTCTAACCACTGCCACACAATAATAAATTCCAAATAGTGTTGTGTGCCAAGTTTCCTGTAAAACAAACCATGTTTGAGCTAGTTTTGTGCAAAAGTGCCAAAAATGCTTAAAAACCCTTAAAATCGCAACTTAACACATAATTTCTAGCATATTACTATGAATTAAAATTCTAACCAAATCATCAAAATAATATATACCAAATAGAGTTGTGTACCAAGTTTCGTGCAAACAAAACAAGTTTGAGCTACTTTATGCGCAAAAGTGCTAAAAACTCTTAAAAACCCTTAAAATCGCAACATAACACGTAATTTCTAGCATATGACTATGATTTAAAATTCTAACCACTTCCACACAATAATATATACCAAATAGAGTTGTGTGTCAACTTTTGTACAAAACAAACCAAGTTTGTTTATGCTACTTTATGCGCAAAAGTGCCAAAAACGCTTAAAATCCCTTAAAGTCGAAACATAACACGTAATTTCTAGCATATGACTATGATTTACAATTTTAACCACTTCTACACAATAATAAATTCCAAATAGTGTTGTGTGCCAAGTTTCGTGCAAAACAAACCAAGTTTGAGCTAGTTTTTGCGCAAAAGGGCCATAAACGCTTAAAAACCCTTAAAATCGCAACTTAACACGGAATTTCTAGCATATGACTATGATTTACAATTCTAAACA
>NC_080048.1:21440490-21495360 GCF_026212465.1 Amaranthus tricolor
TATGCGCAAAAGTGCCAAAAACGCATAAAAATCCTTAAAATCGCAACTTAACACGTAATGTCTAGCATATGACTATGATTTACTATTCTAACCTCTTCAACACAATAATTTACACCAAATAGAGTTGTGTGTCATGTTTCATTCAAAAAAAAACCAAGTTTGAGCTACTTTATGTGCAAAAGTGCAAAAATGCTTAAAAACCCTTAAAATCGCTACTTTACATGTAATTTCTAGCATATGACTATGATTTACAAATCTAACCACTTCAACACAATAATATATACCAAATAGTGTTGTGTGCCATGTTTCGTGCAAAACAAACCAAGTTTGAGCTACTTTATGCGCAAAAGTGCCACAAACGCTTAAAAACCCTTAAAATCGCAACATAACACGTAATTTCTATCATATGACTATGATTTACAATTCTAAACACTTCCACAATATTAAATTCCAAATAGTGTTGTGTACCAAGTTTCGGGCGAAACAAACCAAGTTTGAGCTACTTTTTTGCGCAAAAGTTCCAAAAACGCTTAAAAACCCTTAAATTCGGAACTTAACACGTAATTTCTAGCATATGAATATGACTTACAATTCTAACCTCTTCAACACAATAATATATAACAAATAGAGTTGTGGTCAAGTTTCGTCCAAAATAAACTAAGTTTGAGCTACTTTATGCGCAAAAGTGCAAAAAACGCTTAAAAACCTATAAAATCGCAACTTAACAAGTAATTTCTTGCATATGACTATGATTTACAACTCTAACCACTTCAACACAATAATATATACCAAATAGAGTTGTGTGTCAAGTTTCGTGCAAAACAAACCAAGTTTGAGCTACTTTATGCGAAAAAGTGCAAAAAACGCTTAAAAACCCTTAAAATCGCAACTTAACATGTAATTTCTAGCATATGACTATGATTTACAATTTTAACCACTTCAACACAATAATATATACCAAATAGAGTTGTGGTCAAGTTTCGTGCAAAACAAACTAAGTTGAGCTACTTTATGCGCAAAAGTGCCAAAAATGCTTAAAAACCTTTATGATCGCAACTTAACACGTAATTTATACTATATGACTATGATTTATAATTCTAACCACTTCAACATAATAATATATACCAATTAGAGTTGTGTGTCAAGTTTCGTGCAAAACAAACCAAGTTTGAGCTACTTTATGCGCAAAAGTGCCTAAAAAGATTAAAAACCCTTAAAATCGCAACTTAAAACGTAATTTCTAGCATATGACTATGATTTAAAATTCTAACCACTTCAACACAATAATATATACCAAACAGTGTTGTGTGTCAAGTTTCGTGCAAAACAATTCAAGCTTGAGCTACTTTATGCGCAAAAGTGCATACAACGCATAATTTGTACGAAATAGAGTTATGTGCCATGTTTCATGCAAAACAAACGAAGTTTGAGCTACTTTATGTGCAAAAGTGCAAAAAACGCTTAAAAACCCTTAAAATCGCAACAGAACTTGTAATTTCTAGCATATGACTATGATTTAATATTCTAACCACTTCCACACAATAATAAATTCCAAATAGTGTTGTGTGCCAAGTTTCGTGCGAAACAAACGAATTTTGATCTAGTTTTGCGCAAAAGTGCCAAAAACGCTTAAAAACCCTTAAAATCGCGACTTAACAAGTCATTTTTAGCATCTGACTATTAATTACAATTCTAACCACTTCAACACAATAATTCATACCAAATAGAGTTGTGGTCAAGTTTCGTGCAAAACAAACCAAGTTTGAGCTACTTTCTGTGCAAAAGTGCCTAAGACGTATAAATTATACGAAATAGAGTTGTGTGTCTTGTTTCATGCAAAACAAACCAAGTTTGAGCTAGTTTATGTGCAAAAGTGCAAAAAACGCTTAAAAACCCTTAAAATCGCAACATAACAAGTAATTTCTATCATATGACTAGGATTTACAATTCTTACCACTTCAACACAATAATAAATTCCAAATAGTGTTCTGTGCCAAGTTTCGTGAAAAACAAACCAAGTTTGAGCTATTTTTATGCGCAAAAGTGCCAAAAATGCTTAAAAACCCTTAAAATCGCAACTTAACACGTAATTTCTAGCA
Source organism: Amaranthus tricolor (assembly GCF_026212465.1). NCBI lineage: Eukaryota > Viridiplantae > Streptophyta > Magnoliopsida > Caryophyllales > Amaranthaceae > Amaranthus > Amaranthus tricolor. The sequence goes on from NC_080048.1 coordinate 21,442,590, forward strand.
TATAACTATGATTTACAATTCTAACCACTTCAACACAATAATATATAACAAATTGAGTTGTGGTCAAGTTTCGTCTAAAATAAACTAAATTTGAGCTACTTTATGCGCCAAAGTGCCAAAAATGCTTAAAAACTCTTCAAATCGCAACTCAACACGTAATTTAAGCATATTACTATGATTTAAAAATCTTACAACTTCAACAAAATAATAAATTACAAATAGTGTTGTGTGCCAAGTTTGGTGAAAAACAAACCGTTGTTTGAGCTACTTTATGCGCAAAAGTGCCAAAAACGCATAAAAATCCTTAAAATCGCAACTTAACACGTAATGTCTAGCATATGACTATGATTTACTATTCTAACCTGTTCAACACAATAATTTATACCAAATAGAGTTGTGTGTCATGTTTCATGCAAAACAAAGCAAGTTTGAGCTACTTTATGTGCAAAAGTGCAAAAATGCTTAAAAACCCTTAAAATCGCTACTTTACATGTAATTTCTAGCATATGACTATGATTTACAAATCTAACCACTTCAACACAATAATATATTCCAAATAGTGTTGTGTGCCATGTTTCGTGCAAAACAAACCAAGTTTGAGCTACTTTATACGCAAAAGTGCCACAAACTCTTAAAAACCCTTAAAATCGCAACATAACACGTAATTTCTAGCATATGACTATGATTTACAAATCTAACCACTTCAACACAATAATAAATTCCAAATAGTGTTGTGTGCAAAGTTTCGTGCGAAACAAACCAAGTTTGAGCTACTTTTTGCGCAAAAGTGCCAAAAACGCTTAAAAACCCTTAAATTCGCAACTTAACACGTAATTTCTAGCATATGACTATGATTTACAGTTCTAACCACTTCAACACAATAATATATACCAAATAGAGTTGTGTGTCAAGTTTCGTGCAAAACAAACCAAGTTTGAGCTACTTTATGCGAAAAAGTGCCAAAAACGCTTAAAAACCCTTAAAATCGCAACTTAACATGTAATTTCTAGCATATGACTATGATTTACAATTTTAACCACTTCAACACAATAATATATACCAAATAGAGTTGTGGTCAAGTTTCGTGCAAAACAAACTAAGTTTGAGCTACTTTATGCGCAAAAGTGCCAAAAATGCTTAAAAACGCTTAAAATAGCAACTTAACACGTAATTTATACCATATGACTATGATTTATAATTCTAACCACTTCAACATAATAATATATACCAAATAGAGTTGTGTGTCAAGTTTCATGCAAAACAAACCAAGTTTGAACTACTTTATGCGCAAAAGTGCCTAAAAAGAATAAAAACCCTTAAAATCGCAACTTAACACGTAATTTCTAGCATATGACTATGATTTAAAATTCTAACCACATCAACACAATAATATATACCAAACAGTGTTGTGTGTCAAGTTTCGTGCAAAACAAACCAAGCTTGAGCTACTTTATGCGAAAAAGTGCCTAAAACGCATAATTTGTACGAAATAGAGTTGTGTGTCATGTTTCATGCAAAATAAACCAAGTTTGAGCTACTTTATGTGCAAAAGTGCAAAAAACGCTTAAAAACCCTTAAAATCACAACAGAACTTGTAATTTCTAGCATATGACTATGATTTACAATTCTAACCACTTCCACACAATAATAAATTTCAAATAGTGTTGTGTGCCAAGTTTCGTGCCAAACAAACGAAGTTTGAGCTAGTTTTGCGCAAAAGTGCCAAAAACGCTTAAAAACCCTTAAAATCGCGACTTAACAAGTAATTTCTAGCATCTGACTATGAATTACAATTCTGACCACTTCAACACAATAATATATACCAAATAGAGTTGTGGTCAAGTTTCGTGCAAAACAAACCAAGTTTGAGCTACTTTATGTGCAAAAGTACCTAAGACGTATAAATTATACGAAATAGACTTGTGTGTAATGTTTCATGCAAAACAAACCAAGTTTGAGCTACTTTATGTGCAAAAGTGCAAAAAACGCTTAAAAACCCTTAAAATCGCAACGTAAGAAGTAATTTCTATCATATGACTAGGATTTACAATTCTTACTACTTCAACACAATAATAAATTCCAAATAGTGTTCTGTGCCAAGTGTCGTGAAAAACAAACCAAGTTTTAGCTATTTTATGCGCCAAAGTGCCAAAAATGCTTAAAAACCCTTAAAATCGCAACTTAACACGTAATTTCTAATATATGACTATAATTTACAATTCTAACCACTTCAACACAATAATATATACCCAATAGTGTTGTGTGTCAATTTTCGTAGAAAACAAACCAAGTTATGCGCAAAACTTACAAAAACACTTAAAAACCTTTAAAATCGCAACTAAAGACGTAATTTCTAGCATACGACTATGATTTACAATTCTAACCACTTCAACACAATAATATATACCAAATAGAGTTGTGGTCAAGTTTCGTGCAAAACAAACCAAGTTTGAGCTACTTTCTGTGCAAAAGTGCCTAAGACGTATAAATTATACGAAATAGAGTTGTGTGTCTTGTTTCATGCAAAACAAACCAAGTTTGAGCTAGTTTATGTGCAAAAGTGCAAAAAAACGCATAAAAACCCTTAAAATCGCAACATAACAAGTAATTTCTATCATATGACTAGGATTTACAATTCTTACCACTTCAACACAATAATAAATTCCAAATAGTGTTCTGTGCCAAGTTTCGTGAAAAACAAACCAAGTTTGAGCTATTTTTATGCGCAAAAGTGCCAAAAATGCTTAAAAACCCTTAAAATCGCAACTTAACACGTAATTTCTAGCATATAACTATGATTTACAATTCTAACCACTTCAACACAATAATATATAACAAATTGAGTTGTGGTCAAGTTTCGTCTAAAATAAACTAAATTTGAGCTACTTTATGCGCCAAAGTGCCAAAAATGCTTAAAAACTCTTCAAATCGCAACTTAACACGTAATTTAAGCATATTACTATGATTTAAAAATCTTACAACTTCAACACAATAATAAATTACAAATAGTGTTGTGTGCCAAGTAATTTCTATCATATGACTAGGATTTACAATTCTTACCACTTCAACACAATAATAACTTCCAAATAGTGTTCTGTGCCATGTTTCGTGAAAAACAAACCAAGTTTGAGCTATTTTATGCGCCAAAGTGCCAAAAATGCTTAAAAACCCTTAAAATCGCAACTTAACTCATAGTTTCTAGCATATTACTATGAATTAAAATTCTAACCACTTCAACACAATAATATATACCAAAATAGAGTTGTGTGCCATGTTTCGTCCAAACAAAACAAGTTTGAGCTACTTTATGCGCAAAAGTGCCAAAAACGCTTAAAAAGCCTTAAAATCTCAACATAACACGTAATTTCTATCATATGACTATGATTTACAATTCTAACCACTTCCACACAATAATATATACCAAATAGAGTTGTGTGTAAAGTTTCGAACAAAACAAACCAAGTTTGTTTATGCTACTTATGCGCAAAAATGCCAAAAACGCTTAAAAACCCTTAAAGTCGCAACATAACACGTAATTTCTAGCATATGACTATGATTTAAAATTTTAACCACTTCCACACAATACTAAATTCCAAATAGTGTTGTGTGCCATGTTTCGTGCAAAACAAACCAAGTTTTAGCTAGTTTTTGCGCAAAAGTGCCATGAACGCTTAAAAACCCTTAAAATCGCAACTTAACACGGATTTTCTAACATATGACTAGGATTTACAATTCTTACCACTTCAACAAAATAATAAATTCCAAATAGTGTTGTGCGCCATGTTTCGTACAAAATAAACCAAGTTTGAGCTACTTTATGCGCAAAAGTGCCAAAAACGATTTAACACCTTTAAAATCGTAACTTAACACGTAATTTCTAGCATATGAATATGATTTACAATTCTAACCACTTCAACACAATAATATATACCAAATAGAGTTGTGTGTCCAGTGTCGTACAAATCAAACCAAGTTCATTTGAGCTACTTTATGCACAAAAGTGCCAAAAACGCTTTAAAAACTCTTAAGATCTCAACTTAACACGTAATTTCTAGCATATGACTATGATTTACGATTCTAACCACTTCAACACAATAATATATAACAAACAGTGTAGTGTGTCAAGTTTCGTGCAAAACAAACCAAGATTGAGCTACTTTATGCGCAAAAGTGCCAAAACACTTAAAAACGCTTAAAATCACAACTTAACACGTAATTTCTAACATATGACTATGATTTACAATTCTTACCACTTCAACACAATAATAAATACAAAATAGTATTGTGTGCCAAGTTTCGTGCAAAACAAACCAAGTTTGAGCTACTTTATGCGCAAAAGTGCCAAAACGCTTAAAAACCCTTAAAATCACAACATAACACGTAATTTCTAGCATATGACTATGATTTACAATTCTTACCACTTCAACACAATAATAAACTCCAAATAGTGTTGTGTGCCAAGTTTCGTGCAAAACAAACCGGTGTTTGGGCTACTTTTTGCGCAAAAGTGCCAAAAACGCTTAAAAACCCTTAAAATCGCAACTTAACACGTAATTTCTGGCATATAACTATGATTTACAATTCTAACCACTTTAACACAATAATATATAACAAATAGAGTTATAGTCAAGTTTCGTCCAAAATAAACTAACTTTGAGCTGCTTTATGCGCAAAAGTGCCAAAAATGCTTAAAAACTCTTCAAATCGCAACTTAACACGTAATTTCAAGCATATGACTATGATTTAAAAATCTTACCACTTCAACACAATAATAAATTTCAAATAGTGTTGTGTGCCAAGTTTCGTGAAAAACAAACCGTGTTTGAGCTACTTTATGCGCAGAAGTGCTAAAAACACATAAAAATCCTTAAAATTGCAACTTAACACGTAATTTCTAGCATATAACTATGATTTACAATTCTAACCTCTTCAACACAATAATTTATACCAAATAGAGTTGTGTGTCATGTTTCATGCAAAAACAAACCAAGTTTGAGCTACTTTATGTGCAAAAGAACCAAAAATGCTTAAAAAACCATAAAATCGCTACTTTACATGTAATTTCTAGCGTATGACTATGATTTACAAATCTAACCACTTCAACACAATAATATATACCAAATAATGTTGTCTGCCAAGTTTCGTGCAAAACAAACCAAGTTTGAGCTACTTTATGCGCAAAAGTGCCACAAACGCTTAAAAACCCTTAAAATCGCAACATAACACGTAATTTCTAGCATATGACTATGATTTACAATTCTAACCACTTCCACACAATAATAAATTCCAAATAGTGTTGTGTGCCAAGTTTCGTGCGAAACGAACCATGTTTGATCTACTTTTTGCGCAAAAGTGCCAAAAACCCTTAAAAACCCTTAAATTCGCAACTTAACACGTAATTTCTAGCATATGACTATATTTACAATTCTAACCACTTCAACACAATAATATATACCAAATGGAGTTGTGTGTCATGTTTCGTGCAAAACAAATCAAGTTTTAGCTACTTTATGCGAAAAAGAGCCAAAAACGCTTAAAAACCTTAAAATCGCAACTTAACACGTAATTTCTAGCATATGACTATGATTTACAATTTTAATCACTTCAACACAATAATATATACCAAATTGAGTTTTTTGTGAAGTTTCGTGCAAAACAAACTAAGTTTGAGCTACTTTATGCGTAAAAGTGCCAAAAACGCTTAAAAACCCTTAAAATCTCAACATAATAGGTAATTTCTAGCATATGACTATGATTTACAATTCTAACCACTTCCACACAATAATATATACCAAATAGAGTTGTGTGTCAAGTTTCGAACAAAACAAACCAAGTTTGTTTATGCTACTTTATGCGCAAAAGTGCCAAAAACGCTTAAAAACCTTTAAAGTCGCAACATAACACGTAATTTCTAGCATATGACTATGATTTATTTTTTTAACCACTTCCACACAATAATCAATTCCAAATAGTGTTGTGTGCCAAGTTTCGTGCAAAACAAACGAAGTTTGAGCTAGTTTTTGCGGGTAAAAGTGCCATGAACGCTTCAAAACCCTTAAAATCGCAACTTAACACGGAATTTCTAACATATGACTAAGATTTACAATTCTTACCACTTCAACAAAATAATAAATTCCAAATAGTGTTGTGCGCCATGTTTCGTACAAAATAAACCAAGTTTGAGCTACTTTATGCGCAAAAGTGCCAAAAACAATTAAAAACCTTTAAAATCGAACTTAACACGTAATTTCTATTATATGAATATGATTTACAATTCTAACCACTTCAACACAATAATATTAACCAAATAGAGTTGTGTGTCCAGTGTCGTACAAATCAAACCAAGTTCATTTGAGCTACTTTATGCACAAAAGTGCCAAAAAACGCTTTAAAAACCCTTAAAATCGCAACTTAACACGTAATTTCTAGCATATGACTATGATTTACGATTCTTACCACTTCAACACAATAATATATACCAAAAGTTGTAGTGAGTCAAGTTTCGTGCAAAACAAACCAAGTTTGAGCTACTTTATGCGCAAAAGTGCCAAAACGCTTAAAAACCCTTAAAATCACAACTTAACACGTAATTTCTAGCATATGACTATGATTTACAATTCTTACCACTTCAACACACTAATAAATTCCAAATAGTGTTGTGTGCCAAGTTTCGTGCAAAACAAACCGTGTTTGAGCTAATTTATGCGCAAAAGAGCCAAAAACGCTTAAAAACCCTTAAAATCGCAACCTTACACGTAATTTCTAGCATATTACTATGATTTACAATTCTAACCACTTCAACACAATAATATAAACCAAATAGAGTTTTGTGTCAAGTTTCGTGCAAAAAGAACCATCTTTGAGCTACTTTATGCGCAAAAGTGCCAAAAACGTTCAAAACCCTTATAATCGCAACTTAGCACGTAATTTCTAGCATATGGCTATGATGTACAATTCTAACCACTTCAACACAATAATATCCATACTGTGTTGTGAGTCAAGTTTCGTGCAAAACAAACCAAGTTTAAGCTACTTTATGCGCAAAAGTGCCAAAAATGCTTAAAAACCCTTAAAATCGCAACTTAACACGTAATTTCTAGCATATGACTATGATTTAAAATTCTTATCACTTCAACACAATAATAAATTTTAAATAGTGTTGTGTGCCAAGTTTCGTGAAAAAAAAACCGTGTTTGAGCTACTTGATGCGCAAAAGTGCCAAAAACGCTTAAAAACCCTTAAAATCGCAACTTAACACGTAATTTCTAGCATATTACTATGATTTAAGATTCTAACCACTTCAACACATTAATATATACCAAATAGAGTTTTGTGTCAAGTTTCGTGCAAAACAAACCAAGTTTGACCTACTTTATGCGCAAAAGTGCCAAAAACGATTAAAAACCCTTAAAATCGCAACTTAACACGTAGTTTCTAGCATATGACTATGATTTACAATTCTAAGCACTTCAACACAATAATATATACCAAACAGAGTTTTGTGTCATGTTTCGTGCAAACCAAACCAAGTTTGAGCTACTTTATGTGCAAAAGTGCCAAAAATGCTTAAAAACCCTTAAAATCGCAACTTAACACGTAATTTCTAGCATATAACTATGATTTAAAATTCTTATCACTTCAACACAATAATTAATTTCAAATAGTGTTGTGTGCCAAGTTTCGTGAAAAACAAAACGTGTTTGAGCTAATTTCTGCGCAAAAGTGCCAAAAACGCTTAAAAACCCTTAAAATCGCAACTTAACACGTAATTTCTAGCATATTACTATCATTTACAATTCTAACCTTTTGAACACAATAATATATACCAAATAGAGTTTTGTGTCAAGTTTCGTGCAAAAAGAACCATCTTTGAGCTATTTTATGCGCAAAAGTGCCAAAAACGTTAAAAACCCTTATAATCGCAACTTAACACGTAATTTCTAACATATGACTATGATTTACAATTCTAACCACTTGAACACAATAATATCCATACAGTGTTTTGTGTCAAGTTTCGTGCAAAACAAACCATGTTTGAGCTACTTTATGCGCAAAAGTGCCAAAATTGATTAAAAACCCTTAAAATCGCAACTTAACACGTAATTTCTAGCATATGACTATGATTTAAAATTCTTATCACTTCAACACAATAATAAATTTCAAATAGTGTTGTGTGCCAAGTTTCGTGAAAAACAAACCGTGTTTGAGCTAATTTATGCGCAAAAGAGCCAAAAACGCTTAAAAACCCTTAAAATCGCAACTTAACACGTAATTTCTAGCATATTACTATGGTTTACAATTCTAACCACTTCAACACAATAATATATACCAAATAGAGTTTTGTGTCAAGTTTCGTGCAAAAAGAACCATCTTTGAGCTACTTTATGCGCAAAAGTGCCAAAAACGTTCAAAACCCTTATAATCGCAACTTAACACGTAATTTCTAGCATATGACTATGATTTACAATTCTAACCACTTCAACACAATAATATCCATACTGTGTATTCTGTCAAGTTTCGTGCAAAACAAACCAAGTTAGAGCTACTTTATGCGCAAAAGTGCCAAAAATGCTTAAAAACCCTTAAAATCGCAACTTAACACATAATTTCTAGCATATGACTATGATTTAAAATTCTTATCACTTCAACACAATAATAAATTTCAAATAGTGTTGTGTGCCAAGTTTCGTGAAAAACAAACCGTGTTTGAGCTAATTTATGCGCAAAAGTGCCAAAAACGCTTAAAAACCCTTAAAATCGCAACTTAACACGTAATTTCTAGCATATTACTATGATTTACAATTCTAACCACTGGAACACAATAATATATACCAAATAGAGTTTTGTGTCAAGTTTCGTGCAAAAAGAACCATCTTTGAGCTACTTTATGCGCAAAAGTGCCAAAAACGTTAAAAACCCTTATAATCGCAACTTAACACGTAATTTATAGCATATGACTATGTTTTACAATTCTAACCACTTCAACACATTAATTTATACCAAATAGAGTTGTGTGTCAAGTTTCGTGCAAAACAAACCAAGCTTGAGCTACATTATGCGCAAAAGTGCCAAAAATGCTTAAAAACACTTAAAATCGCAACTTAACACGTAATTTCTAACATATGACTGAGATTTACAATTCTAACCACTTCAACATAATAATTAATTCCAAATAGTGTTGTGTGCCAGGTTTCGTGAAAAATAAACCGTGTTTGAGCTACGTTATGCGCAAAAGTACCATAAATGCTTAAAAACCCTTAAAATCGCAACTTAACACGTAATTTCTAGCATATGACTATGATTTAAAATTCTTATCACTTCAACACAATAATAAATTTCAAATAGTGTTGTGTGCCAAGTTTCGTGAAAAACAAACCGTGTTTGAGCTAATTTATATGCAAAAGTGCCAAAAAACGCTTAAAAAACCCTTAAAATCGCAATTTAACACGTAATTTCTAGCATATTACTATGATTTACAATTCTAACCACTTGAACACAATAATATATACCAAATAGAGTTTTGTGTCAAGTTTCGTGCAAAAAGAACCATCTTTGAGCTACTTTATGCGCAAAAGTACCAAAAACGTTCAAAAACACTTATAATCGCAACTTAACACGTAATTTCTAGCATATGACTATGATTTACAATTCTAACCACTTCAACACAATAATATCCATACTGTGTATTCTATCAAGTTTCGTGCAAAACAAAACCAAGTTAGAGCTACTTTATGCGCAAAAGTGCAAAAAATGCTTAAAAACCCTTAAAATCGCAACTTAACACGTAATTTCTAGCATATGAATATGATTTAAATTTCTTATCACTTCAACACAATAATAAATTTCAAATAGTGTTGTGTGCCAAGTTTCGTGAAAAACAAATCGTGTTTGAGCTACTTTATGCGGAAAAGTGCCAAAAACGCTTAAAAACCCTTAAAATCGCAACTTAACACGTAATTTCTAGCATATTACTATGATTTACAATTCTAACCACTTCAACACAATAATTTATACCAAATAGAGTTGTGTGTCAAGTTTCCTGCAAAAGAAACCAAGCTTGAGCTACATTATGTGCAAAAGTGCCAAAAATGCTTAAAAACACTTAAAATCGCAACTTAACACGTAATTTTTAACATATGACTGTGATTTACAATTCTAACCACTTCAACACAATAATTAATTCCAAATAGTTTTGTGTGCCAGGTTTCGTGAAAAATAAACCGTGTTTGAGCTACGTTATGCGCAAAAGTGCCAAAAATGCTTAAAAACCCTTAAAATCGCAACTTAACACGTAATTTCTTGCATATTACTATGATTTAAAATTCTTATCACTTCAATACAATAATAAATTTCAAATAGTGTTGTGTGCCAAGTTTCGTGAAAAACAAACCGTGTTTGAGCTAATTTATGCGTAAAAGAGCCCAAAAACGCTTAAAAAACCCTTAAAATCGCAACTTAACACGTAATTTCTAGCATATTACTATGATTTACAATTCAAACTACTTGAACACAATAATATATACCAAATAGAGTTTTGTGTCAAGTTTCGTGCAAAAAGAACCATCTTTGAGCTACTTTATGCGCAAAAGTGCCAAAAACGTTCAAAACCCTTATAATCGCAACTTAACACGTAATTTCTAGCATATGACTATGATGTACAATTCTAACCACTTCAACACAATAATATCCATACTGTGTTGTGCGTCAAGTTTCGTGCAAAACAAACCAAGTTTGAGCTACTTTATGCGCAAAAGTGCCAAAAATGCTTAAAAACCCTTAAAATCGCAACTTAACACGTAATTTCTAGCACATGACTATGATCTAAAATTCTTATCACTTCAACACAATAATAAATTTCAAATAGTGTTGTGTGCCAAGTTTCGTGAAAAACAAACCGTGTTTGAGCTAATTTATGCGCAAAAGTGCCAACAACGCTTAAAAACCCTTAAAATCGCAACTTAACACGTAATTTCTAGCATATTACTATGATTTACGATTCTAACCACTTGAACACAAAAATATATACCAAATAGAGTTTTGTGTCAAGTTTCGTGCAAAAAGAACCATCTTTGAGCTACTTTATGCGCAAAAGTGCCAAAAACGTTAAAAACCCTTATAATCGCAACTTAACACGTAATTTCTAGCATATGACTATGTTTTACAATTATAACCACTTCAACACAATAATTTCTACCAAATAGAGTTGTGTGTCAAGTTTCGTGCAAAACAAACCAAGTTTGAGCTACTTTATGCGCAAAAGTGCCAAAAATGCTTAAAAACACTTAAAATCGCAACTTAACACGTAATTTCTAACATATGACTGTGATTTAAAATTCTAACTACTTCAACACAATAATTAATTTCAAATAGTGTTTTGTGCCAAGTTTCGTGAAAAACAAACCGTGTTAGAGCTAATTTATGCGCAAAAGAGCCAAAAACGCTTAAAAACCCTTAAAATCGCAACTTAACACGTAATTTCTAGCATATTACTATGATTTACAATTCTAACCACTTGAACACAATAATATATACCAAATAGTGTTTTGTGTCAAGTTTCGTGCAAAAAGAACCATCTTTGAGCTACTTTATGCGCAAAAGTGCCAAAAATGTTAAAAACCCTTATAATCGCAACTTAACACGTAATTTCTAGCATATGACTATGTTATACAATTATAACCACTTCAACACAATAATTTCTACCAAATAGAGTTGTGTGTCAAGTTTCGTGCAAAACAAACCAAGCTTGAGCTACATTATGCGCAAAAGTGCCAAAAATGCTTAAAAACACTTAAAATCGCAACTTAACACGTAATTTCTAACATATGACTGAGATTTACAATTCTAACCACTTCAACACAATAATTAATTCCAAATAGTGTTGTGTGCCAGGTTTCGTGAAAAATAAACCGTGTTTGAGCTACGTTATGCGCAAAAGTACCTTAAATGCTGAAAAACCCTTAAAATCGCAACTTAACACCTAATTTCTTGCATATGACTATGATTTAAAATTCTTATCACTTCAATACAATAATAAATTTCAAATTGTGTTGTGTGCCAAGTTTCGTGAAAAACAAACCGTGTTTGAGCTAATTTATGCGTAAAAGAGCCAAAAACGCTTAAAAACCCTTAAAATCGCAACTTAACACGTAATTTCTAGCATATTAGTATGATTTACAATTCTAACCACTTCAACACAATAATATATACCAAATAGAGTTTTGTGTCAAGTTTCGTGCAAAAAGAACCATCTTTGAGCTACTTTATGCGCAAAAGTGCCAAAAACGTTCAAAACCCTTATAATCGCAACTTAACACGCAATTTCTAGCATATGACTATGATGTACAATTCTAACCACTTCAACACAATAATATCCATACTGTGTTGTGTGTCAAGTTTCGTGCAAAACAAACCAAGGAGCTACTTTATGCGCAAAAGTGCCGAAAATGCTTAAAAACCCTTATAATCGCAACTTAACACGTAATTTCTTGCATATGACTATGATTTAAAATTCTTATCACTTCAACACAATAATAAATTTCAAATAGTGTTGTGTGCCAAGTTTCGTGAAAAACAAACCGTGTTTGAGCTAATTTATATGCAAAAGTGCCAAAAACGCTTAAAAACCCTTAAAATCGCAATTTAACACGTAATTTCTAGCATATTACTATGATTTACAATTCTAACCACTTGAACACAATAATATATACCAAATAGAGTTTTGTGTCAAGTTTCGTGCAAAAAGAACCATCTTTGTGCTACTTTATGCGCAAAAGTGCCAAAAACGTTCAAAACACTTATAATCGCAACTTAACACATAATTTCTCGCATATGACTATGATTTACAATTCTAACCACTTCAACACAATAATATCCATACTGTGTATTCTTTCAAGTTTCGTGCAAAACAAACCAAGTTAGAGCTACTTTATGCGCAAAAGTGCCAAAAATGCTTAAAAACCCTTAAAATCGCAACTTAACACGTAATTTCTAGCATATGAATATGATTTAAATTTCTTATCACTTCAACACAATAATAAATTTCAAATAGTGTTGTGTGCCAAGTTTCGTGAAAAACAAATCGTGTTTGAGCTACTTTATGCGGAAAAGTGCCAAAAACGCTTAAAAACCCTTAAAATCGCAACTTAACACGTAATTTCTAGCATATTACTATGATTTACAATTCTAACCACTTCAACACAATAATTTATACCAAATAGAGTTGTGTGTCAAGTTTCCTGCAAAAGAAACCAAGCTTGAGCTACATTATGTGCAAAAGTGCCAAAAATGCTTAAAACACTTAAAATCGCAACTTAACACGTAATTTTTAACATATGACTGTGATTTACAATTCTAACCACTTCAACACAATAATTAATTCCAAATAGTTTTGTGTGCCAGGTTTCGTGAAAAATAAACCGTGTTTGAGCTACGTTATGCGCAAAAGTGCCAAAAATGCTTAAAAACCCTTAAAATCGCAACTTAACACGTAATTTCTTGCATATTACTATGATTTAAAATTCTTATCACTTTCAATACAATAATAAATTTCAAATAGTGTTGTGCTGCCAAAGTTTCGTGAAAAACAAACGTGTTTGAGCTAATTTATGCGTAAAAGAGCCAAAAACGCTTAAAAACCCTTAAAATCGCAACTTAACACGTAATTTCTAGCATATTTACTATGATTTACAATTCAAACTACTTGAACACAATAATATATACCAAATAGAGTTTTGTGTCAAGTTTCGTGCAAAAAGAACCATCTTTGAGCTACTTTATGCGCAAAAGTGCCAAAAACGTTCAAAACCCTTATAATCGCAACTTAACACGTAATTTCTAGCATATGACTATGATGTACAATTCTAACCACTTCAACACAATATATCCATACTGTGTTGTGCGTCAAGTTTCGTGCAAAACAAACCCAAGTTTGAGCTACTTTATGCGCAAAAGTGCCAAACATGCTTAAAAACCGTTAAAATCGCAACTTAACACGTAATTTCTAGCATATGACTATGATTTAAAATTCTTATCACTTCAACACAATAATAAATTTTAAATAGTGTTGTGTGCCATGTTTTGTGAAAAACAAACCATGTTTGAGCTACTTTATGCGCAAAAGTGCCAAAAACGCTTAAAAACCCTTAAAATCGCAACTTAACACGTAATTTCTAGCATATTAGTATGATTTACAATTCTAACCACTTCAACACAATAATTTATACCAAATAGAGTTGTGTGTCAAGTTTCGTGCAAAACAAACCAAGCTTGACCTACATTATGCGCAAAAGTGCCAAAAATGCTTAAAAACACTTAAATCACAACTTAACATGTAATTTCTAACATATGACTGTGATTTACAATTCTAACCACTTCAACACAATAATTAATTCCAAATAGTGTTGTGTGCCAGGTTTCGTGAAAAATAAACCATGTTTGAGCTACGTTATGCGCAAAAGTGCCAAAAATGCTTAAAAAACGCTTAAAATCGCAACTTAACACGTAATTTCTTGCATATGACTATGATTTAAAATTCTTATCACTTCAATACAATAATAAATTTCAAATAGTGTTGTATGCCAAATTTCGCGAAAAAACAAACCGTGTTTGAGCTAATTTATGCGCAAAAGAGCCAAAAACACTTAAAAACCCTTAAAATCGCAACTTAACACGTAATTTCTAGCATATTACTATGATTTAATATTCTAACCACTTCAACACAATAATATATACCAAATAGAGTTTTTGTGTCAAGTTTCGTGCAAAAAGAACCATCTTTGAGCTACCTTATGCGCAAAAGTGCCAAAAACGTTAAAAACCCTTATAATCGCCAAGTTTCATGAAAAACAAATCGTGTTTCAGCTACTTTATACGCAAAAGTGCCAAAAACGCTTAAAAACCTTAAAATCCCAACTTAACACGTAATTTCTAGCATATTACTATGATTTACAATTCTAACCACTTCAACACATTAATATATACCAAATAGAGTTTTTTGTCAAGTTTCGTGCAAAAAAAACCAAGTTTAACCTACTTTATGCGCAAAAGTGCCAAAAACGATTAAAAACCCTTAAAATCGCAACTTAACACGTAGTTTCTAGCATATGACTATGATTTACAATTCTAAGCACTTCAACACAATAATATATACCAAACAGAATTTTGTGTCAAGTTTCGTGCAAACCAAACCAAGTTTGAGCTACTTTATGCGCAAAAGTGCCAAAAATGCTTAAAAAACCCTTAAAATCGCAACTTAACACAAAATTTTTAGCATATGACTATGATTTAAAATTCTTATCACTTCAACACAATAATAAATTTCAAAAAGTGTTCTGTGCCAGGTTTCGTGAAAAACAAACCGTGCTTGAGCTAATTTATGCGCAAAAGGGCCAAAAACGCTTAAAACCCTTAAAATCGCAACTTAACACGTAATTTCTAGCATATTACTATGATTTACAATTCTAACCACTTGAACACAATAATATATACGAAATAGAGTTTTGTTTCAAGTTTCGTGCAAAAAGAACCATCTTTGAGCTACTTTATGCGCAAAAGTGCCAAAAACGTTAAAAACCCTTATAATCGCAACTTAACACGCAATTTCTAGCATATGACTATGTTTTACAATTCTAACCACTTTAAAACAATAATTTATACCAAATAGAGTTGTGTGTAAAGTTTCGTGCAAAACAAACCAAGTTTGAGTTACTTTATGCGCAAAAGTGCCAAAAATGCTTAAAAACACTTAAAATCGCAACTTAACACGTAATTTCTAACATATGACTGTGATTTACAATTCTAACCACTTCTACACAATAATAAATTCCAAATAGTGTTGTGTGCCAAGTTTCGTGAAAAACAAACCGTGTTTGAGCTACTTTATGCGCAAAAGTGCCAAAAATGCTTAAAAACCATTAAAATCGCCACTTAACACGTACTTTCTAGCATATGACTATGATTTAAAATTCTTATCACTTCAACACAATAATAAATTTGAAATAGTGTTGTGTGCAAAGTTTCGTGAAAAACAAACCGTGTTTGAGCTACTTTATGCGCAAAAGTGCCAAAAACGCTTAAAAACCCTTAAAATCGCAACTTAACACGTAATTTCTAGCATATTACTATGATTTAAGATTCTAACCACTTCAACACATTAATATATACCAAATAGAGTTTTGTGTCAAGTTTCGTGCAAAACAAACCAAGTTTGACCTACTTTATGCGCAAAAGTGCCAAAAACGATTAAAAACCCTTAAAATCGCAACTTAACACGTAGTTTCTAGCATATGACTATGATTTACAATTCTAAGCACTTCAACACAATAATATATACCAAACAGAGTTTTGTGTCATGTTTCGTGCAAACCAAACCAAGTTTGAGCTACTTTATGCGCAAAAGTGCCAAAAATGCTTAAAAACCCTTAAAATCGCAACTTAACACGTAATTTCTAGCATATAACTATGATTTAAAATTCTTATCACTTCAACACAATAATTAATTTCAAATAGTGTTGTGTGCCAAGTTTCGTGAAAAACAAAACGTGTTTGAGCTAATTTCTGCGCAAAAGTGCCAAAAACACGTAATTTCTAGCATATTACTATCATTTACAATTCTAACCTTTTGAACACAATAATATATACCAAATAGAGTTTTGTGTCAAGTTTCGTGCAAAAAGAACCATCTTTGAGCTATTTTATGCGCAAAAGTGCCAAAAACGTTAAAAACCCTTATAATCGCAACTTAACACGTAATTTCTAACATATGACTATGATTTACAATTCTAACCACTTGAACACAATAATATCCATACAGTGTTTTGTGTCAAGTTTCGTGCAAAACAAACCATGTTTGAGCTACTTTATGCGCAAAAGTGCCAAAATTGATTAAAAACCCTTAAAATCGCAACTTAACACGTAATTTCTAGCATATGACTATGATTTAAAATTTTTATCACTTCAACACAATAATAAATTTCAAATAATGTTGTGTGCCAAGTTTCGTGAAAAACAAACCGTGTTTCATCTACTTTATGCGCAAAAGTGCCAAAAACGCTTAAAAACCCTTAAAATCGCCACTTAACACGTAATTTCTAGCATATTACTATGATTTAAGATTCTAACCACTTCAACACATTAATATATACCAAATAGAGTTTTGTGTCAAGTTTCGTGCAAAACAAACCAAGTTTGACCTACTTTATGCGCAAAAGTGCCAAAAACGATTAAAAACCCTTAAAATCGCAACTTAACACGTAGTTTCTAGCATATGACTAAGATTTACAATTCTAAGCACTTCAACACAATAATATATACCAAACAGAGTAACCAAACCAAGTTTGAGCTACTTTATGCGCAAAAGTGCCAAAAATGCTTAAAAACCCTTAAAATCGCAACTTAACACGTAATTTCTAGCATATAACTATGATTTAAAATTCTTATCACTTCAACACAATAATTAATTTCAAATAGTGTTGTGTGCCAAGTTTCGTGAAAAACAAAACGTGTTTGAGCTAATTTCTGCGCAAAAGTGCCAAAAACGCTTAAAAACCCTTAAAATCGCAACTTAACACGTAATTTCTAGCATATGACTATGATTTAAAATTCTTATCACTTCAACACAATAATAAATTTTAAATAGTGTTGTGTGCCATGTTTTGTGAAAAACAAACCATGTTTGAGCTACTTTATGCGCAAAAGTGCCAAAAACGCTTAAAAACCCTTAAAATCGCAACTTAACACGTAATTTCTAGCATATTAGTATGATTTACAATTCTAACCACTTCAACACAATAATTTATACCAAATAGAGTTGTGTGTCAAGTTTCGTGCAAAACAAACCAAGCTTGACCTACATTATGCGCAAAAGTGCCAAAAATGCTTAAAAACACTTAAATCACAACTTAACATGTAATTTCTAACATATGACTGTGATTTACAATTCTAACCACTTCAACACAATAATTAATTCCAAATAGTGTTGTGTGCCAGGTTTCGTGAAAAATAAACCATGTTTGAGCTACGTTATGCGCAAAAGTGCCAAAAATGCTTAAAAACGCTTAAAATCGCAACTTAACACGTAATTTCTTGCATATGACTATGATTTAAAATTCTTATCACTTCAATACAATAATAAATTTCAAATAGTGTTGTATGCCAAATTTCGCGAAAAACAAACCGTGTTTGAGCTAATTTATGCGCAAAAGAGCCAAAAACACTTAAAAACCCTTAAAATCGCAACTTAACACGTAATTTCTAGCATATTACTATGATTTAATATTCTAACCACTTCAACACAATAATATATACCAAATAGAGTTTTGTGTCAAGTTTCGTGCAAAAAGAACCATCTTTGAGCTACCTTATGCGCAAAAGTGCCAAAAACGTTAAAAACCCTTATAATCGCCAAGTTTCATGAAAAACAAATCGTGTTTCAGCTACTTTATACGCAAAAGTGCCAAAAACGCTTAAAAACCTTAAAATCCCAACTTAACACGTAATTTCTAGCATATTACTATGATTTACAATTCTAACCACTTCAACACATTAATATATACCAAATAGAGTTTTTTGTCAAGTTTCGTGCAAAAAAAACCAAGTTTAACCTACTTTATGCGCAAAAGTGCCAAAAACGATTAAAAACCCTTAAAATCGCAACTTAACACGTAGTTTCTAGCATATGACTATGATTTACAATTCTAAGCACTTCAACACAATAATATATACCAAACAGAATTTTGTGTCAAGTTTCGTGCAAACCAAACCAAGTTTGAGCTACTTTATGCGCAAAAGTGCCAAAAATGCTTAAAAACCCTTAAAATCGCAACTTAACACAAAATTTTTAGCATATGACTATGATTTAAAATTCTTATCACTTCAACACAATAATAAATTTCAAAAAGTGTTCTGTGCCAGGTTTCGTGAAAAACAAACCGTGCTTGAGCTAATTTATGCGCAAAAGGGCCAAAAACGCTTAAAACCCTTAAAATCGCAACTTAACACGTAATTTCTAGCATATTACTATGATTTACAATTCTAACCACTTGAACACAATAATATATACGAAATAGAGTTTTGTTTCAAGTTTCGTGCAAAAAGAACCATCTTTGAGCTACTTTATGCGCAAAAGTGCCAAAAACGTTAAAAACCCTTATAATCGCAACTTAACACGCAATTTCTAGCATATGACTATGTTTTACAATTCTAACCACTTTAAAACAATAATTTATACCAAATAGAGTTGTGTGTAAAGTTTCGTGCAAAACAAACCAAGTTTGAGTTACTTTATGCGCAAAAGTGCCAAAAATGCTTAAAAACACTTAAAATCGCAACTTAACACGTAATTTCTAACATATGACTGTGATTTACAATTCTAACCACTTCTACACAATAATAAATTCCAAATAGTGTTGTGTGCCAAGTTTCGTGAAAAACAAACCGTGTTTGAGCTACTTTATGCGCAAAAGTGCCAAAAATGCTTAAAAACCATTAAAATCGCCACTTAACACGTACTTTCTAGCATATGACTATGATTTAAAATTCTTATCACTTCAACACAATAATAAATTTGAAATAGTGTTGTGTGCAAAGTTTCGTGAAAAACAAACCGTGTTTGAGCTACTTTATGCGCAAAAGTGCCAAAAACGCTTAAAAACCCTTAAAATCGCAACTTAACACGTAATTTCTAGCATATTACTATGATTTAAGATTCTAACCACTTCAACACATTAATATATACCAAATAGAGTTTTGTGTCAAGTTTCGTGCAAAACAAACCAAGTTTGACCTACTTTATGCGCAAAAGTGCCAAAAACGATTAAAAACCCTTAAAATCGCAACT
This sequence comes from Amaranthus tricolor, assembly GCF_026212465.1. Classification (NCBI taxonomy): domain Eukaryota; kingdom Viridiplantae; phylum Streptophyta; class Magnoliopsida; order Caryophyllales; family Amaranthaceae; genus Amaranthus; species Amaranthus tricolor. The sequence goes on from NC_080048.1 coordinate 21,462,424, forward strand.
TAACACGTAGTTTCTAGCATATGACTATGATTTACAATTCTAAGCACTTCAACACAATAATATATACCAAACAGAGTTTTGTGTCATGTTTCGTGCAAACCAAACCAAGTTTGAGCTACTTTATGCGCAAAAGTGCCAAAAATGCTTAAAAACCCTTAAAATCGCAACTTAACACGTAATTTCTAGCATATAACTATGATTTAAAATTCTTATCACTTCAACACAATAATTAATTTCAAATAGTGTTGTGTGCCAAGTTTCGTGAAAAACAAAACGTGTTTGAGCTAATTTCTGCGCAAAAGTGCCAAAAACACGTAATTTCTAGCATATTACTATCATTTACAATTCTAACCTTTTGAACACAATAATATATACCAAATAGAGTTTTGTGTCAAGTTTCGTGCAAAAAGAACCATCTTTGAGCTATTTTATGCGCAAAAGTGCCAAAAACGTTAAAAACCCTTATAATCGCAACTTAACACGTAATTTCTAACATATGACTATGATTTACAATTCTAACCACTTGAACACAATAATATCCATACAGTGTTTTGTGTCAAGTTTCGTGCAAAACAAACCATGTTTGAGCTACTTTATGCGCAAAAGTGCCAAAATTGATTAAAAACCCTTAAAATCGCAACTTAACACGTAATTTCTAGCATATGACTATGATTTAAAATTTTTATCACTTCAACACAATAATAAATTTCAAATAATGTTGTGTGCCAAGTTTCGTGAAAAACAAACCGTGTTTCATCTACTTTATGCGCAAAAGTGCCAAAAACGCTTAAAAACCCTTAAAATCGCCACTTAACACGTAATTTCTAGCATATTACTATGATTTAAGATTCTAACCACTTCAACACATTAATATATACCAAATAGAGTTTTGTGTCAAGTTTCGTGCAAAACAAACCAAGTTTGACCTACTTTATGCGCAAAAGTGCCAAAAACGATTAAAAACCCTTAAAATCGCAACTTAACACGTAGTTTCTAGCATATGACTAAGATTTACAATTCTAAGCACTTCAACACAATAATATATACCAAACAGAGTAACCAAACCAAGTTTGAGCTACTTTATGCGCAAAAGTGCCAAAAATGCTTAAAAACCCTTAAAATCGCAACTTAACACGTAATTTCTAGCATATAACTATGATTTAAAATTCTTATCACTTCAACACAATAATTAATTTCAAATAGTGTTGTGTGCCAAGTTTCGTGAAAAACAAAACGTGTTTGAGCTAATTTCTGCGCAAAAGTGCCAAAAACGCTTAAAAACCCTTAAAATCGCAACTTAACACGTAATTTCTAGCATATTACTATCATTTAAAATTCTAACCTTTTGAACACAATAATATATACCAAATAGAGTTTTGTGTCAAGTTTCGTGCAAAAAGAACCATCTTTGAGCTATTTTATGCGCAAAAGTGCCAAAAACGTTAAAAACCCTTATAATCGCAACTTAACACGTAATTTCTAGCATATGACTATGATTTACAATTCTAACCACTTCAACACAATAATATCCATACAGTGTTTTTTGTAAGGTTTCGTGCAAAACAAACCATGTTTGAGCTACTTTATGCGCAAAAGTGCCAAAAATGCTTAAAAACCCTTAAAATCGCAACTTAACAAGTAATTTCTAGCATATGACTATGATTTAAAATTCTTATCACTTCAACACAATAATAAATTTCAAATAGTGTTGTGTGCCAAGTTTCGTGAAAAACAAACCGTGTTTCAGCTACTTTATGCGCAAAAGTGCCAAAAACGCTTAAAAACCCTTAAAATCGCAACTTAACACGTAATTTCTAGCATATTACTATGATTTAAGATTCTAACCACTTCAACATATTAATATATACCAAATAGAGTTTTGTGTCATGTTTCGTGCAAAACAAACCAAGTTTGACCTACTTTATGCGCAAAAGTGCCAAAAACGATTAAAAACCCTTAAAATCGCAACTTAACACGTAGTTTCTAGCATATGACTATGATTTACAATTCTAAGCACTTCAACACAATAATATATACCAAACAGAATTTTGTGTCAAGTTTCGTGCAAAACCAAACCAAGTTTGAGCTACTTTATGCGCAAAAGTGCCAAAAATGCTTAAAAACCCTTAAAATCGCAACTTAACACAAAATTTTTAGCATATGACTATGATTTAAAATTCTTATCACTTCAACACAATAATAAATTTCAAAAAGTGTTCTGTGCCAGGTTTCGTGAAAAACAAACCGTGCTTGAGCTAATTTATGCGCAAAAGGGCCAAAAACGCTTAAAACCCTTAAAATCGCAACTTAACACGTAATTTCTAGCATATTACTATGATTTACAATTCTAACCACTTGAACACAATAATATATACGAAATAAAGTTTTGTTTCAAGTTTCGTGCAAAAAGAACCATCTTTGAGCTACTTTATGCGCAAAAGTGCCAAAAACGTTAAAAACCCTTATAATCGCAACTTAACACGTAATTTCTAGCATATGACTATGTTTTACAATTCTAACCACTTTAAAACAATAATTTATACCAAATAGAGTTGTGTGTAAAGTTTCGTGCAAAACAAACCAAGTTTGAGTTACTTTATGCGCAAAAGTGCCAAAAATGCTTAAAAACACTTAAAATCGCAACTTAACACGTAATTTCTAACATATGACTGTGATTTACAATTCTAACCACTTCTACACAATAATAAATTCCAAATAGTGTTGTGTGCCAAGTTTCGTGAAAAACAAACCGTGTTTGAGCTACTTTATGCGCAAAAGTGCCAAAAATGCTTAAAAACCATTAAAATCGCCACTTAACACGTACTTTCTAGCATATGACTATGATTTAAAATTCTTATCACTTCAACACAATAATAAATTTCAAATAATGTTGTGTGCCAAGTTTCGTGAAAAACAAACCGTGTTTCAGCTACTTTATGCGCAAAAGTGCCAAAAACGCTTAAAAACCCTTAAAATCGCAACTTAACACGTAATTTCTAGCATATTACTATGATTTACAATTCTAACCACTTGAACACAATAATATATACGAAATAGAGTTTTGTTTCAAGTTTCGTGCAAAAAGAACCATCTTTGAGCTACTTTATGCGCAAAAGTGCCAAAAACGTTAAAAACCCTTATAATCGCAACTTAACACGCAATTTCTAGCATATGACTATGTTTTACAATTCTAACCACTTTAAAACAATAATTTATACCAAATAGAGTTGTGTGTAAAGTTTCGTGCAAAACAAACCAAGTTTGAGTTACTTTATGCGCAAAAGTGCCAAAAATGCTTAAAAACACTTAAAATCGCAACTTAACACGTAATTTCTAACATATGACTGTGATTTACAATTCTAACCACTTCTACACAATAATAAATTCCAAATAGTGTTGTGTGCCAAGTTTCGTGAAAAACAAACCGTGTTTGAGCTACTTTATGCGCTAAAGTGCCAAAAATGCTTAAAAACCATTAAAATCGCCACTTAACACGTACTTTCTAGCATATGACTATGATTTAAAATTCTTATCACTTCAACACAATAATAAATTTCAAATAATGTTGTGTGCCAAGTTTCGTGAAAAACAAACCGTGTTTCAGCTACTTTATGCGCAAAAGTGCCAAAAAACGCTTAAAAAACCCTTAAAATCGCAACTTAACACGTAATTTCTAGCATATTACTATGATTTACAATTCTAACCACTTGAACACAATAATATATACGAAATAGAGTTTTGTTTCAAGTTTCGTGCAAAAAGAACCATCTTTGAGCTACTTTATGCGCAAAAGTGCCAAAAACGTTAAAAACCCTTATAATCGCAACTTAACACGCAATTTCTAGCATATGACTATGTTTTACAATTCTAACCACTTTAAAACAATAATTTATACCAAATAGAGTTGTGTGTAAAGTTTCGTGCAAAACAAACCAAGTTTGAGTTACTTTATGCGCAAAAGTGCCAAAAATGCTTAAAAACACTTAAAATCGCAACTTAACACGTAATTTCTAACATATGACTGTGATTTACAATTCTAACCACTTCTACACAATAATAAATTCCAAATAGTGTTGTGTGCCAAGTTTCGTGAAAAACAAACCGTGTTTGAGCTACTTTATGCGCTAAAGTGCCAAAAATGCTTAAAAACCATTAAAATCGCCACTTAACACGTACTTTCTAGCATATGACTATGATTTAAAATTCTTATCACTTCAACACAATAATAAATTTCAAATAATGTTGTGTGCCAAGTTTCGTGAAAAACAAACCGTGTTTCAGCTACTTTATGCGCAAAAGTGCCAAAAACGCTTAAAAACCCTTAAAATCGCAACTTAACACGTAATTTCTAGCATATTACTATGATTTAAGATTCTAACCACTTCAACACATTAATATATACCAAATAGAGTTTTGTGTCAAGTTTCGTGCAAAACAAACCAAGTTTGACCTACTTTATGCGCAAAAGTGCCAAAAACGATTAAAAACCCTTAAAATCGCAACTTAACACGTAGTTTCTAGCATATGACTATGATTTACAATTCTAAGCACTTCAACACAATAATATATACCAAACAGAGTTTTGTGTCATGTTTCGTGCAAACCAAACCAAGTTTGAGCTACTTTATGTGCAAAAGTGCCAAAAATGCTTAAAAACCCTTAAAATCGCAACTTAACACGTAATTTCTAGCATATAACTATGATTTAAAATTCTTATCACTTCAACACAATAATTAATTTCAAATAGTGTTGTGTGCCAAGTTTCGTGAAAAACAAAACGTGTTTGAGCTAATTTCTGCGCAAAAGTGCCAAAAACGCTTAAAAACCCTTAAAATCGCAACTTAACACGTAATTTCTAGCATATTACTATCATTTACAATTCTAACCTTTTGAACACAATAATATATACCAAATAGAGTTTTGTGTCAAGTTTCGTGCAAAAAGAACCATCTTTGAGCTATTTTATGCGCAAAAGTGCCAAAAACGTTAAAAACCCTTATAATCGCAACTTAACACGTAATTTCTAGCATATGACTATGATTTACAATTCTAACCACTTCAACACAATAATATCCATACAGTGTTTTGTGTAAGGTTTCGTGCAAAACAAACCATGTTTGAGCTACTTTATGCGCAAAAGTGCCAAAAATGCTTAAAAACCCTTAAAATCGCAACTTAACAAGTAATTTCTAGCATATGACTATGATTTAAAATTCTTATCACTTCAACACAATAATAAATTTCAAATAGTGTTGTGTGCCAAGTTTCGTGAAAAACAAACCGTGTTTCAGCTACTTTATGCGCAAAAGTGCCAAAAACGCTTAAAAACCCTTAAAATCGCAACTTAACACGTAATTTCTAGCATATTACTATGATTTAAGATTCTAACCACTTCAACATATTAATATATACCAAATAGAGTTTTGTGTCATGTTTCGTGCAAAACAAACCAAGTTTGACCTACTTTATGCGCAAAAGTGCCAAAAACGATTAAAAACCCTTAAAATCGCAACTTAACACGTAGTTTCTAGCATATGACTATGATTTACAATTCTAAGCACTTCAACACAATAATATATACCAAACAGAATTTTGTGTCAAGTTTCGTGCAAACCAAACCAAGTTTGAGCTACTTTATGCGCAAAAGTTCCAAAAATGCTTAAAAACCCTTAAAATCGCAACTTAACACAAAATTTTTAGCATATGACTATGATTTAAAATTCTTATCACTTCAACACAATAATAAATTTCAAAAAGTGTTCTGTGCCAGGTTTCGTGAAAAACAAACCGTGCTTGAGCTAATTTATGCGCAAAAGGGCCAAAAACGCTTAAAACCCTTAAAATCGCAACTTAACACGTAATTTCTAGCATATTACTATGATTTACAATTCTAACCACTTGAACACAATAATATATACGAAATAGAGTTTTGTTTCAAGTTTCGTGCAAAAAGAACCATCTTTGAGCTACTTTATGCGCAAAAGTGCCAAAAACGTTAAAAACCCTTATAATCGCAACTTAACACGTAATTTCTAGCATATGACTATGTTTTACAATTCTAACCACTTTAAAACAATAATTTATACCAAATAGAGTTGTGTGTAAAGTTTCGTGCAAAACAAACCAAGTTTGAGTTACTTTATGCGCAAAAGTGCCAAAAATGCTTAAAAACACTTAAAATCGCAACTTAACACGTAATTTCTAACATATGACTGTGATTTACAATTCTAACCACTTCTACACAATAATAAATTCCAAATAGTGTTGTGTGCCAAGTTTCGTGAAAAACAAACCGTGTTTGAGCTACTTTATGCGCAAAAGTGCCAAAAATGCTTAAAAACCTTTAAAATCGCCACTTAACACGTACTTTCTAGCATATGACTATGATTTAAAATTCTTATCACTTCAACACAATAATAAATTTCAAATAATGTTGTGTGCCAAGTTTCGTGAAAAACAAACCGTGTTTCAGCTACTTTATGCGCAAAAGTGCCAAAAACGCTTAAAAACCCTTAAAATCGCAACTTAACACGTAATTTCTAGCATATTACTATGATTTACAATTCTAACCACTTGAACACAATAATATATACGAAATAGAGTTTTGTTTCAAGTTTCGTGCAAAAAGAACCATCTTTGAGCTACTTTATGCGCAAAAGTGCCAAAAACGTTAAAAACCCTTATAATCGCAACTTAACACGCAATTTCTAGCATATGACTATGTTTTACAATTCTAACCACTTTAAAACAATAATTTATACCAAATAGAGTTGTGTGTAAAGTTTCGTGCAAAACAAACCAAGTTTGAGTTACTTTATGCGCAAAAGTGCCAAAAATGCTTAAAAACACTTAAAATCGCAACTTAACACGTAATTTCTAACATATGACTGTGATTTACAATTCTAACCACTTCTACACAATAATAAATTCCAAATAGTGTTGTGTGCCAAGTTTCGTGAAAAACAAACCGTGTTTGAGCTACTTTATGCGCAAAAGTGCCAAAAATGCTTAAAAACCATTAAAATCGCCACTTAACACGTACTTTCTAGCATATGACTATGATTTAAAATTCTTATCACTTCAACACAATAATAAATTTCAAATAGTGTTGTGTGCCAAGTTTCGTGAAAAACAAACCGTGTTTCAGCTACTTTATGCGCAAAAGTGCCAAAAACGCTTAAAAACCCTTAAAATCGCAACTTAACACGTAATTTCTAGCATATTACTATGATTTAAGATTCTAACCACTTCAACATATTAATATATACCAAATAGAGTTTTGTGTCATGTTTCGTGCAAAACAAACCAAGTTTGACCTACTTTATGCGCAAAAGTGCCAAAAACGATTAAAAACCCTTAAAATCGCAACTTAACACGTAGTTTCTAGCATATGACTAAGATTTACAATTCTAAGCACTTCAACACAATAATATATACCAAACAGAGTTTTGTGTCAAGTTTCGTGCAAACCAAACCAAGTTTGAGCTACTTTATGCGCAAAAGTGCCAAAAATGCTTAAAAACCCTTAAAATCGCAACTTAACACGTAATTTCTAACATATGACTGAGATTTACAATTCTAACCACTTCAACACAATAATTAATTCAAAATAGTGTTGTGTGCCAGGTTTCGTGAAAAATAAACCGTGTTTGAGCTACGTTATGCGCAAAAGAGCCAAAAACGCTTAAAAACCCTTAAAATCACAACTTAACACGTAATTTCTAGCATATTACTATGATTTACAATTCTAACCACTTCAACACAATAATATATACCAAATAGAGTTTTGTGTCAAGTTTCGTGCAAAAAGAACTATCTTTGAGCTACTTTATGCGTAAAAGTGCCCAAAACGTTCAAAACCCTTATAATCGCAACTTAACACGTAATTTCTAGCATATGAATATGATGTACAATTCTAACCACTTTAACACAATAATATCCATACTGTGTTGTGTGTCATGTTTCGTGCAAAACAAATCAAGTTTGAGCTACTTTATGCGCAAAAGTGCCAAAAATGCTTAAAAACCCTTAATATCGCAACTTAACACGTAATTTCTAGCATATGACTATGATTTAAAATTCTTATCACTTCAACACAATAATAAATTTCAAATAGTGTTGTGTGCCAAGTTTCATGAAAAACAAACCGTGTTTGAGCTAATTTATGCGCAAAAGTGCCAAAAAAACGCTTTAAAACCCTTAAAATCGCAACTTAACACGTAATTTCTAGCATATTACTATGATTTACAATTCTAACCACTTGAACACAATAATATATACCAAATAGAGTTTTGTGTCAAGTTTCGTGCAAAAAGAACCATCTTTAAGCTACTTTATGCGCAAAAGTGCCAAAAACGTTAAAAACCTTTATAATCGCAACTTAACACGTAATTTCTAGCATATGACTATGTTTTACAATTCTAACCACTTCATCACAATAATTTATACCAAATAGAGTTGTGTGTCAAGTTTCGTGCAAAACAAACCAAGTTTAAGCTACTTTATGCGCAAAAGTGCCGAAAATGCTTAAAAACACTTAAAATCGCAACATAACACGTAATTTCTAACATATGACTGTGATTTACAATTCTAACAAATTCAACACAATAATTAATTCCAAATAGTGTTGTGTGCCAAGTTTCGTGAAAAACAAACCGTGTTTGAGCTACTTTATGCGCAAAAGTGCCAAAAATGCTTAAAAACCCTTAAAATCGCCACTTAACACGTAATTTCTAGCATATGACTATGATTTTAAATTCTTATCACTTCAACACAATAATAAATTTCAAATAATGTTGTGTGCCATGTTTCGTGAAAAACAAACCGTGTTTCAGCTACTTTATGCACAAAAGTGCCAAAAACGCTTAAAAACCCTTAAAATCGCAACTTAACACGTAATTTCTAGCTTATTACTATGATTTACAATTCTAACCACTTCAACACATTAATATATACCAAATAGAGTTTTGTGTCAAGTTTCGTGCAAAACAAACCAAGTTTGACCTACTTTATGCGCAAAAGTGCCAAAAAATATTAAAAACCCTTAAAATCGCAACTTAACACGTAGTTTCTAGCATATGACTATGATTTACAATTCTAAGCACTTCAACACAATAATATATACCAAACAGAGTTTTGTGTCAAGTTTCGTGCAAACAAAACCAAGTTTGAGCTACTTTATGCGCAAAAGTGCCAAAAATGCTTAGAAACCCTTAAAATCGCAACTTAACACGTAATTTCTAGCATATGACTATGATTTAAAATTCTTATCACTTCAACACAATAATAAATTTCAAATAGTGTTTTGTGCCAAGTTTCGTGAAAAACAAACCGTGTTTGAGCTAATTTATACGCAAAAGAGCCAAAAACGCTTAAAACCCTTAAAATCGCAACTTAAGACGTAATTTCTAGCATATTACTATGATTTACAATTCTAACCACTTGAACACAATAATATATACCAAATAGAGTTTTGTTCCAAGTTTCGTGCAAAAAGAACCATCTTTTAGCTACTTTATGCGCAAAAGTGCCAAAAACGTTAAAAACCCTTATAATCGTAACTTAACACGTAATTTCTAGCATATGACTCTGATTTACAATTCTAACCAATTCAACACAATAATATCCATACTGTGTTGTGTGTCAAGTTTCGTGCAAAACAAACCAAGTTTGAGCTACTTTATGCGCAAAAGTGCCAAAAATGCTTAAAAACCCTTAAAATCGCAACTTAACACGTAATTTCTAGCATATGACTATGATTTAAAATTCTTATCACTTCAACACAATAATAAATTTTAAATAGTGTTTTGTGCCAAGTTTCGTGAAAAACAAACCTTGTTTGAGCTACTTTATGCGTAAAAGTGCCAAAAACGCTTAAAAACCCTTAAAATCGCAACTTAACACGTAATTTCTAGCATATTACTATGATTTACAATTCTAACCACTTCAACACAATAATTTATACCAAATAGAGTTGTGTGTCAAGTTTCGTGCAAAACAAACCAAGCTTGAGCTACATTATGCGCAAAAGTGCAAAAAATGCTTAAAAACACTTAAAATCGCAACTTAACACGTAATTTCTAAGATATGACTGTGATTTACAATTCTAACCACTTCAACACAATAATTAATTCCAAATAGTGTTGTATGCCAGGTTTCGTGAAAAATAAACCGTGTTTGAGCTACGTTATGCGCAAAAGTGCCAAAAATACTTAAAAACCCTTAAAATCGCAATTTAACACGTAATTTCTTACATATGACTATGATTTAAAATTCTTATCACTTCAATACAATAATAAATTTCAAATAGTGTTGTGTGCCAAGTTTCGTTAAAAACAAACCGTGTTTGAGCTAATTTATGCGCAAAAGAGCCAAAAACGCTTAAAAACCCTTAAAATCGCAACATAACACGTAATTTCTAGCATATTACTATGATTTACAATTCTAACAACTTCAACACAATAATATATACCAAATAGAGTTTTGTGTCAAGTTTCGTGCAAAAAGAACCATCTTTGAGCTACTTTATGCGCAAAAGTGCCAATAACATTCAAAACCCTTATAATCGCAACTTAACACGTAATTTCTAGCATATGACTATGATGTACAATTCTAACCACTTCAACACAATAATATCCATACTGTGTTGTGTGTCATGTTTCGTGCAAAACAAACCAAGTTTAAGCTACTTTATGCGCAAAAGTGCCAAAAATGCTTAAAAACCCTTAATATCGCAACTTATCACGTAATTTCTAGCATATGACTATTATTTAAAATTCTTATCACTTCAACACAATAATAAATTTCAAATAGTGTTGTGTGCCAAGTTTCGTGAAAAACAAACCGTGTTTGAGCTAATTTATGCGCAAAAGTGCCAAAAAACGCTTTAAAACCCTTAAAATCGCAACTTAACACGTAATTTCTAGCATATTACTATGATTTACAATTCTAACCACTTGAACACAATAATATATACCAAATAGAGTTTTGTGTCAAGTTTCGTGCAAAAAGAACCATCTTTGAGCTACTTTATGCGCAAAAGTGCCAAAAACGTTAAAAACCTTTATAATCGCAACTTAACACGTAATTTCTAGCATATGACTATGTTTTACAATTCTAACCACTTCATCACAATAATTTATACCAAATAGAGTTGTGTGTCAAGTTTCGTGCAAAACAAACCAAGTTTAAGCTACTTTATGCGCAAAAGTGCCGAAAATGCTTAAAAACACTTAAAATCGCAACATAACACGTAATTTCTAACATATGACTGTGATTTACAATTCTAACAAATTCAACACAATAATTAATTCCAAATAGTGTTGTGTGCCAAGTTTCGTGAAAAACAAACCGTGTTTGAGCTACTTTATGCGCAAAAGTGCCAAAAATGCTTAAAAACCCTTAAAATCGCCACTTAACACGTAATTTCTAGCATATGACTATGATTTTAAATTCTTATCACTTCAACACAATAATAAATTTCAAATAATGTTGTGTGCCATGTTTCGTGAAAAACAAACCGTGTTTCAGCTACTTTATGCACAAAAGTGCCAAAAACGCTTAAAAACCCTTAAAATCGCAACTTAACACGTAATTTCTAGCTTATTACTATGATTTACAATTCTAACCACTTCAACACATTAATATATACCAAATAGAGTTTTGTGTCAAGTTTCGTGCAAAACAAACCAAGTTTGACCTACTTTATGCGCAAAAGTGCCAAAAAATATTAAAAACCCTTAAAATCGCAACTTAACACGTAGTTTCTAGCATATGACTATGATTTACAATTCTAAGCACTTCAACACAATAATATATACCAAACAGAGTTTTGTGTCAAGTTTCGTGCAAACAAAACCAAGTTTGAGCTACTTTATGCGCAAAAGTGCCAAAAATGCTTAGAAACCCTTAAAATCGCAACTTAACACGTAATTTCTAGCATATGACTATGATTTAAAATTCTTATCACTTCAACACAATAATAAATTTCAAATAGTGTTATGTGCCAAGTTTCGTGAAAAACAAACCGTGTTTGAGCTAATTTATACGCAAAAGAGCCAAAAACGCTTAAAACCCTTAAAATCGCAACTTAAGACGTAATTTCTAGCATATTACTATGATTTACAATTCTAACCACTTGAACACAATAATATATACCAAATAGAGTTTTGTTCCAAGTTTCGTGCAAAAAGAACCATCTTTTAGCTACTTTATGCGCAAAAGTGCCAAAAACGTTAAAAACCCTTATAATCGTAACTTAACACGTAATTTCTAGCATATGACTCTGATTTACAATTCTAACCAATTCAACACAATAATATCCATACTGTGTTGTGTGTCAAGTTTCGTGCAAAACAAACCAAGTTTGAGCTACTTTATGCGCAAAAGTGCCAAAAATGCTTAAAAACCCTTAAAATCGCAACTTAACACGTAATTTCTAGCATATGACTATGATTTAAAATTCTTATCACTTCAACACAATAATAAATTTTAAATAGTGTTTTGTGCCAAGTTTCGTGAAAAACAAACCTTGTTTGAGCTACTTTATGCGTAAAAGTGCCAAAAACGCTTAAAAACCCTTAAAATCGCAACTTAACACGTAATTTCTAGCATATTACTATGATTTACAATTCTAACCACTTCAACACAATAATTTATACCAAATAGAGTTGTGTGTCAAGTTTCGTGCAAAACAAACCAAGCTTGAGCTACATTATGCGCAAAAGTGCAAAAAATGCTTAAAAACACTTAAAATCGCAACTTAACACGTAATTTCTAAGATATGACTGTGATTTACAATTCTAACCACTTCAACACAATAATTAATTCCAAATAGTGTTGTATGCCAGGTTTCGTGAAAAATAAACCGTGTTTGAACTACGTTATGCGCAAAAGTGCCAAAAATACTTAAAAACCCTTAATATCGCAATTTAACACGTAATTTCTTACATATGACTATGATTTAAAATTCTTATCACTTCAATACAATAATAAATTTCAAATAGTGTTGTGTGCCAAGTTTCGTTAAAAACAAACCGTGTTTGAGCTAATTTATGCGCAAAAGAGCCAAAAACGCTTAAAAACCCTTAAAATCGCAACTTAACACGTAATTTCTAGCATATTACTATGATTTACAATTCTAACAACTTCAACACAATAATATATACCAAATAGAGTTTTGTGTCAAGTTTCGTGCAAAAAGAACCATCTTTGAGCTACTTTATGCGCAAAAGTGCCAATAACATTCAAAACCCTTATAATCGCAACTTAACACGTAATTTCTAGCATATGACTATGATGTACAATTCTAACCACTTCAACACAATAATATCCATACTGTGTTGTGTGTCATGTTTCGTGCAAAACAAACCAAGTTTAAGCTACTTTATGCGCAAAAGTGCCAAAAATGCTTAAAAACCCTTAATATCGCAACTTATCACGTAATTTCTAGCATATGACTATTATTTAAAATTCTTATCACTTCAACACAATAATAAATTTCAAATAGTGTTGTGTGCCAAGTTTCGTGAAAAACAAACCGTGTTTGAGCTAATTTATGCGCAAAAGTGCCAAAAACGCTTTAAAACCCTTAAAATCGCAACTTAACACGTAATTTCTAACATATTACTATGATTTACAATTCTAACCACTTGAACACAATAATATATACCAAATAGAGTTTTGTGTCAAGTTTCGTGCAAAAAGAACCATCTTTGAGCTACTTTATGCGCAAAAGTGCCAAAAACGTTAAAAACCCTTATAATCGCAACTTAACACGTAATTTCTAGCATATGACTATGATGTACGATTCTAACCACTTCAACACAATAATATCCATACTGTGTTGTGTGTCAAGTTTCATGCAAAACAAACCAAGTTTGAGGTACTTTATGCGCAAAAGTGCCAAAAATGCTTAAAAACCCTTAAAATCGCAACTTAACACGTAATTTCTAGCATATGACTATGATTTAAAACTCTTATCACTTCAACACAATAATAAATTTTAAATAGTGTTGTGTGCTAAGTTTCGTGAAAAAAAAACCGTGTTTGAGTTACTTTATGCGCAAAAGTGCCAAAAACGATTAAAAACCCTTAAAATCGCAACTTAACACGTAATTTCTAGCATATTACTATGATATACAATTCTAACCACTTCAACATAATAATTTATACCAAATAGAGTTGTGTGTCAAGTTTCGTGCAAAACAAACTAAGCTTGAGCTACATTATGCGCAAAAGTGCCAAAAATGCTTAAAAACACTTAAAATCGCAACTTAAGACGTAATTTCTAACATATGACTGTGATTTACAATTCTAACCACTTCAACACAATAATTTATACCAAATAGAGTTGTGTGTGAAGCTTCGTGCAAAACAAACCAAGTTTGAGCTACTTTATGCGCAACAGTGCCAAAAATGCTTAAAAAACACTTAAAATCGAAACTTAACACGTAATTTCTAACATATGACTGTGATTTACAATTCTAACCACTTCAACACAATAATTAATTCCAAATAGTGTTGTATGCCAGGTTTCGTGAAAAATAAACCGTCTTTGAGCTACGTTATGCGCAAAAGTGCCAAAAAGCTTAAAAACCCTTAAAATCGCAACTTAACACGTAATTTCTTGCATATGACTATGATTTAAAATTCTTATCACTTCAATACAATAATAAATTTCAAATAGTGTTGTGTGCCAAGTTTCGTGAAAAACAAACCGTGTTTGAGCTAATTTATGCGCAAAAGATTCAAAAACGCTTAAAAACCCTTAAAATCGTAACTTGACACGTAATTTCTAGCATATTACTATGATTTACAATTCTAACCACTTGAACACAATAATATATACCAAATAGAGTTTTGTGTCAAGTTTCGTGCAAAAAGAACCATCTTTGAGCTACTTTATGCGCAAAAGTGCCAAAAACGTTCAAAACCCTTATAATCGCAACTTAACACGTAATTTCTAGCATATGACTATGATGTACGATTCTAACCACTTCAACACAATAATTTATACCAAATAGAGTTGTGTGTCAAGTTTCGTGCAAAACAAAACAAGTTTGAGCTACTTTATGCGCAAAAGTGCCAAAAATGCTTAAAAACACTTAGAATCGCAACTTAACACGTAATTTCTAACATATGACTCTGATTTACAATTCTAACCACTTCAACACAACAATTAATTCCAAATAGTGTTGTGTGCCAAGTTTCGTGAAAAACAAACCGTGTTTGAGTTACTTTATGCGCAAAAGTGCCAAAAATGCTTAAAAACCCTTAAAATCGCCACTTAACACGTAATTTCTAGCATATGACTATGATTTAAAATTCTTATCACTTCAACACAATAATAAATTTCAAATAATGTTGTGTATCAAGTTTCGTGAAAAACAAACCATGTTTCAGCTACTTTATGCGCAAAAGTCCCAAAAACGATTAAAAACCCTTAAAATCGCAACTTAACACGTAATTTCTAGCATATTACTATGATTTACAATTCTAACCACTTCAACACATTAATATATACGAAATAGAGTTTTGTGTCAAGTTTCGTGCAAAACAAACCAAGTTTGACCTACTTTATGCGCAAAAGTGCCAAAAACGATTAAAAACCCTTAAAATCGCAACTTAACACGTAGTTTCTAGCATATGACTATGATTTACAATTCTAAGCACTTCAACACAATAATACATACCAAACAGAGTTTTGTGTCAAGTTCCGTGCAAACCAAACCAAGTTTAAGCTACTTTATGCGCAAAAGTGCCAAAAATGCTTAAAAACCCTTAATATTGCAACTTAACACGTAATTTCTAGCATATGACTATTATTTAAAATTCTTATCACTTCAACACAATAATAAATTTCAAATAGTGTTGTGTGCCAAGTTTCGTGAAAAACAAACCGTGTTTGAGCTAATTTATGCGCAAAAGTGCCAAAAACGCTTTAAAACCCTTAAAATCGCAACTTAACACGTAATTTCTAACATATTACTATGATTTACAATTCTAACCACTTGAACACAATAATACATACCAAATAGAGTGTTGATTCAATTAGGAACGGGAACAGCAACTAGAGGGGGGGTGAATTGTTGTTGTTGCAAGTTTAAGCGATTGTGCCCTGTTTTTGCGGAATTATTTAAAATAAATAAAGCTTAAACTAAGAGCAAAATAATAAGAGAGACACACGATTTTACGTGGAAACCTTTTGGGCCTAAACAAAAGGAAAAACCACGACCACTTGGGATTTTCAAAAACTCCACTATGTTTAAGGCAATTAGTTACAATCACAATAAACACCTTGCTTCACTCGAAGCGTAACACCTAGGCCGACTCCTCTTCCCTCTAATTGCTTTACTCCAAGCAACAAACTTAGCTTCTCTTCAAGCTAATCCTCTCTAGCTTCACTCAAAGCTATCTAATTTCCCCCTTAGACTCACCCGAGTCTAATTACATAAACTCTCAAAAACCCTTACAAAAAGGATAGAAATTCTCTAAAATAAATCAAAGAGTTGCATCAAGAAAATATTATAAATTGATTGGCAATTTTAAGAACAAAATATTTCTTGTAGAATCCAACAAAAACGTATGAAAAATACTTAAACACAAAACGTTGAATTACTTCTCTTCACTTTAAAAACCGGAATTATCTTGCAATTTATAGAAAATAATATTCCTAAGAAAGTGGAATAATCCAATCCATCATCCCACTATCAAGAGATCATGGGAGTAATGTGGATTAAGCAAACACACGGTTATTTCCATAAGATTTGATTAAGTCAAATCACACGTGTACATAAACAATAACCGCTGTTCCCTAAAGTAGCAGTTTCTTCAGTAGTAATTCCTGTTCCCCAAATTAATGGCTGGAACTTCATGCTATATTTAGAAAACGGTTAATCTTAGTGGGAATGATTGCTTGCTTATTTTTAGGAATAAAGACCGGCTGAAAAGATTTGCTAAGACCAATTCAAAGTTAGTTAATTCTATTTTTAACAAATCCAGGATTTATTAAAAATAGATCCTAAAATAAAGGATCTTAACGAATTAAAACGTGAATCCATTTTATTCAATAAAAACGATTTGCCAATTAATCTTTAACAAATTATTACTGCAACAATTTAATTTAAAATACATTAACTAAAAAAATAATAATTAAAATATGATAACCAGAATTTTTAGTCAACGTAGTCAACCTTTAGCTCAGGAACAGTGTGCTGTTTCCAGACTTCAGTTTAGCTAGAACATCCAACTTGGGAACAGTAGATCTGCTGTCTCCATTTTACATCCCAAGCGATATACTTCTCCTAACATCAATTGAAACCTTTTGACATGTACGTTTCCATAAGCTAAGGCATAGGTACTATCAACGATCATAATCATAATCATAATCGGATATCGACCTGCACAATCTCTAAACACATATTTGCTAAAGTGTAGTCATCATCAAAACTCAAGAGGTCCAACAAATTCCCCCTTTTTGATGATGACAAACTTTTCAAACAAACTTAAAAACAAAATAGAGTAAACCAATGTTGAAGAGTATGTTAGAGATCAAAACAACTCTTCTTAACCAAATATCATGATACATGTTACTCTAAAAATAATCAAAACAACAACTTAAATTATTTCAGCATAAAATCAAACAATGAAGAAAATTATATAATCATCCATAATCAGAATTAAAAGAAATCAGCATAACTTAACTTGAAATAACAAAACAAGAAGTCAGTAACTTCCAACAACTAACAAATCAGTAACTTCCAACAACTAACAAAATTAGCAACACACAAACATCAGAAAAACAAACCAGCACCTTAATCCATAAGTCCAACATAATAGATTTAACTAGATCTCAAACATGCTCAAGCATTATTTAAGTTTGTGCCAAATATTCCCCCTTTTGACATCATTCAAAAAGAAGATAAGCAATCAAACCACAGCACTAAACATATAGTTATAGTCAAAGAGAGAATAAGGATGCACAAATTAAAAAGCAATAACAATGAATGCAAGCATGATAAGCAATGACTAATCAAACCTAACAGTTAGTAGCATATGTAAAAAGGTTTAACAAAGTTAACAATGTTTAAGAGGTGTACCCCAGCTGGTACCAAAAGAAAGAAATTGTTTAAAGACAGAGACAGCAGCAATGAAAATAATAAAAGGGAAACTATGAAGCAGGAGCATCTTTATCAACATATTCCGTTTCCACCTCAACTGTATCCAATTTAGCGCCAAGACGAGCCTCCATCTGAGTCATCTGGTCAGCTAAAGAGGCTAGGGAAACACGGATCTCATCTTGAAATTTGAAGAAGCGATCCTGCAAATCATCAATCTTGAGAAGAATGGAATATAAGGGAGCAGTAGGAATGGTTGCCTGATCAAAGCTGTGTTTGTGAAATGATGGTGATGGTGATCTTGGTGTTGGTGAAGGTAGTGGTGATTGAAAATGATGAGTTGGTGGAGTGGTTGGCTTTGATGAGGGAAAACTATTGGGTTCAGTCCTAGAGTCTTCTTCAAGAGAAACCTTAGATTCCAACCCCTGGTCTTCTTCCTCAGAAGGAACAACCTCCTGTTCCTTAACTCCATCCCCTTCTTTCTCCTGTTCCTCCTTCTCCTCTTCTTCCTTTTTCTCCTGTTCCTTCTCTTCCTTCTCTTCCTCTTCCTCCTGTTCCTCCTTTTCCTTCCCCTCTTCCTCCTGTTCCTCATTATCAGAATCAATCTCAATCTGTTCCACAATATTTTCAAGAATCCCTTCCTCATTTAATTTAAGGCGCAAATTACTCAAACATTTTGCACCTATCATATTGCTGGGACCCATAGGAAAACTATAATCACCCAGTGGAACACCAAACTTTGAGAAAATCCATGACAACAAACCACCATAGCCAACCATACAACGTTTGGCTATACAATCATTTAAATGAGAAATCATCAAGGAAGGAAAATTAATCTTTATGTTGTTCACCATACAGTATATCAGGGTTGCATCTCGAAGACTTACCTCACTACGTTTTGAGTTTCGTGGCAAGATAAACCTTCTAGCAATGTTGTACAGCAACTTATGTAAAGGAGACAGGACATTGTGACTTACTTTCCCCCTTTTTTTTTGCCTAACCCCCAAGCATCTCCAAACATCTTTTTCATCTCTTCCAGAAAACGCAATCTTAGACCCAACATGATAAACATCAAAACCAGTAGCAGGAACACCTAACCATTCTCCTAAAGTCAGACTATCAAATTCAATATCAATATCTTTGATTGAACTAGAACAAACTCCATCATGAACAGCAAAATTAGAAATAAACTCATGCATAATGTCAGGGTAAATGGGGTTGCAGCAATATACGCTCATAAGTGATTCCCATTTTTGAGTTTGTAAAATTTCATGGAATTTAGGAAAGATTGTAGATTCGTACCATTCTTTGTCTAGACCAAATCCTACAGACATTTCTTTAGAAAGTTCTTCAGCATTTGAGTAATGCGTTACCTTCATTTTCTTGGTAGAGTGGGTTGAAGGTTTCTTGGATTCTCTTGTTCTTTTACCACTTGTTTGCGGAGACATAGGGGTGTCCTCAGGTTCCTTTGATGAAGACTTAGGTTTGTGAGTGAGAGAAGGTGGGTAGATAACTCGAAGAGGGACAGGTTGCTTCATTTTTGGTTTCATATTCTTGGTTTTCATTGAAGTTTTTAGAGAGAAAAGCAAAGGAAAATGACGGAGTGAAATGGAAGGAATGACGGTTTAGGGTTGAGTGAACGTGAAAGGTTAGTGAAGATGAAATGAAAGATGGGACGAGAGGTAGTAATTGTATTGGATGAAGTGACGTGTTGAGGCAGTTATCAAATCAAGACAATTGATTTTGAATTGTGAAAATGGAGTATGTTGAGATTCAACTCCTACTTAAAAGAACTGCTGGAAAAAAATTGTTGTTTTTGTTTGTCTTTTTAATTTTAAAAAGAAAAATGGTAATATTGTGCTGCTACCGTCAGATCAAAATAATCATGCAATCATGAGAACATCCAAAGTATATACCTTTTAAAAAATGCGTACCTGATCCTTTCGATAATTGATTTTTCAATCAAGATTATTGTGGTTGATTGATCATTTTCAATTTTCATTTTGTCTCTAGGAATCATATATGATACTTCCTTTAATGCAGCTTGATCATGCCAAGTTCCAATCTCATTTTCTCATGCTGTTCCCTTGGAAGCGGTTTGGTCATGATATCTGCTATTTGCTCGTTAGTGTTTACATGCTTAACAATGATATTTTTATTTTCAACATTATCCTTAAGAAAATGATGCCTAATATGGATGTGCTTTACTCGTGAGTGATGCACTGGATCTTTGGATATGCATATGGCACTGGTATTATCGCAATAAATAGGAACACATGCATACTTAATACCAAAGTCTCTTAGCTGCTGCTTTATCCATAACATTTGGGAACAGCAAGCTGCTGCTGCTACGTACTCAGCTTCAGCGGTTGATAATGCAACAGTGTTTTGTTTCTTGGAACTCCATGAAACTAAACATGAGCCAAGAAATTGTACCATACCTGACGTGCTTTTTCTATTAACAAGATCTCCTGCATAATCTGCATCACTAAAGCCTTTCAAATCAAAGACATCACTTTTAGGACAAAATAATGATAAATCATCTGTTCCCTTTAGATATCTCAAAATACGTTTCACTGCAGTTAGATGTGATTCTTTAGGGTTAGATTGAAATCTTGCACATAAACCAACACTAAATGAAATATCGGGTCTACTAGCAGTTAGATATAATAAAGATCCAATCATGCCTCTATACATAGTTTGGTCAATATTTGTTCCATTTGTATCTTCATCTAATCTTACATTAGTAGCCATGGGTGTATGGTAGGTTTTAGCGTTATTCATGCCATATTTCTTAAGAAGTTCTTTTATATATTTTTGTTGATGAATAAAGATACCATTAGCAGTTTGTTTAATTTGCAAACCAAGAAAGAAATTTAATTCTCCCATCATACTCATTTCAAATTCAGTGCTCATAAGGTTAGCAAATTCTTTACATAGCAATTCATTTGTGGCACCAAAAATAATATCATCAACATATATTTGAACAACTAATATATTGGAACCTTTGTTCTTAAAGAATAAGGTTTTATCAATTTTACCTCTAATAAAGTCATTTTGAATCAAAAATTTTGATAGTCTTTCATACCATTGCCTAGGAGCTTGTTTCAACCCATAAAGAGCTTTATCAAGCTTATAGACATGATCAAGACACGAGGTATTCTCAAAGCCAGGCGGTTGTTCAACAAAAACTTCTTCATCAAGAAAACCATTCAAGAAAGCACATTTCACATCCATTTGATATAATTTAAAGTTCATAAATGCAGCAAAAGAAATTAAAATTCTAATAGCTTCTAACCTTGCTACTGGAGCAAATGTCTCAGTATAATCAATACCTTCTTGTTGATTGTACCCTTTGACCACGAGCCTTGCTTTGTTTCTTACAATTATTCCATGCTCATCTAGTTTGTTCCGAAATACCCATTTCAAACCAATTACCTTCTTGTGTTTCGGTTTGGGTTCTAAATGCCATACTTTGTTCCTTTCAAATTCGTTCAATTCATCTTGCATGGCTACAACCCATTCGGAATCCTTTAGAGCTTCTTCGTGATTTTTGGGTTCAAGTGATGATAGGAACGCAAAATGTGCACAAAAATTTCTCATTTGAGATCGAGTTTGTGTTCCTTTATTCAAATCACTTACAATCAAATCAAGAGGATGGTATTTTTGATATCTCCAAGGTTTTGGCACAAAATCTCTTGTGGGAACAGTAGCATGTTCTGGTTCATCAGCTTGATTAACATTCTGTTCAGCTACTGGATTGTTCTGCTCATCTGTGGGAACAGCTGGATTAGGAACAGTCTGCTGTTCCTGATGTTCTGGCAGTTCCTGAACTTGATCAGTACTTTCTGCTTCTGCTGGAACCGGCTGTTCACCAGCTGTTCCTTGCACTTTCAATTCTTCATCATCGTCCTCTAGATTTGCAAGACCAATCTTAAAATTATTTGTATCCTGTTCACTTGACAAAAAGTTAGTTTCATCGAAAATTATGTGAACGGATTCTTCCACACTCATTGTTCTTTTGTTATAGACTCTATATGCCTTACTTTGAGATGAGTAGCCAAGAAATACTGCTTCATCACTTCTTTCATCAAATTTACCTATATTCCGTTTTCCATTAATATGTACAAAACATTTGCATCCAAACACACGAAAATAGGCAATATTTGGTTTAACACCTTTAAACAATTCATAGGGTGTCTTAGAAGTGATTGGTCTTATCAATACTCTATTTAAAATATAACATGCAGTATTAACAGCCTCGGCCCAAAAATTTCTAGGTAAACCACTAGCAATTAACATAGTTCTAGCCATTTCTTCTAAAGTTCTATTTTTCCTTTCTACTACACCATTTTGTTGTGGTGTTCTAGGGGCGGAAAAATTGTGACTTATTCCATGTTCATTGCAATAACTCATAAAGCTTGAATTTTCAAATTCTTTACCATGATCTGACCTTATGTGAACAATTTGATTATTGGTAGATTTTTGTATTTTGTTAGCGAAAGAGACAAACTCATTAAAGGCTTCATCTTTACTAACTAAAAATAAAGTCCATGTAAATCTACTATAGTCATCAACAATAACAAACACATATCTCTTGCCACTACGGCTTTGTATTCTCATAGGTCCACACAAATCCATGTGTAATAATTCAAGCGTTTTTGAGGTGGTCACAACATTCTTTGGTTTAAAAGATGACCTTACTTGTTTTCCTTTGGCACAAGGATCACATATTTCATCCTTAAGGAATTTTATAGATGGTAGTCCTCTAACTAGGTCTTTAGATCTTAATGTATTAATCAATGAATAACTAGCATGACCTAGACGCTTATGCCAAAGAAGTGGGTCGTCTTCTATAACACTTAGACACGTTAGACTGTTTCTGGGAACAGTGTCCAGGTCCACTACATAAGTGTTCCCTTTTCTGATTCCCTCAAGAATGATGTCTCCTGTGTCGTTCCTAGAAATAATGCACTTTTCAGAAGTAAAGTTTACAGAGTTACCCTTATCACAAAATTGAGAAATGCTGAGTAAGTTGTGTTTCAAATTCTCGACTAAAAATACATTATCAATGGCGTGGGAACATGACCTTCCAACCTTTCCTTTGGCAATTATCTCACCCTTCATATTGTCACCGAAGATTACTGTTCCCCCATCATAGGCTTCAAGTGAGAGAAATTTAGATTTGTCACCCGTCATATGCTTGGAACACCCACTGTCGAGATACCATGAGCTGTTCCCCCTCACTTGGACCTGCTTCTCCTTGCCTTTATGCGTAGCCATGAGACATAGGTTAGCTGTCTCCTCTTCTTCGGGAACAATAGTTTCATTCTCACTTTCAGTTTCTCCCCATGCAGCAATCATGGCCCTACGAAAGTCAGTCTTGTTAAAATTCTCTTTGTTCAACGGTCTTCTTGAATCTCTTGTCTTTCCCTTGCCCTTTTCATTCTTCCATGTTGGGCAATCCTTGATGAAGTGTTCGGTACTTCCACATTTGTGGCATTCAAGATTTTTTGTTCTTCTTTCTTTGTTGTTTCTTTGATTTGCATACCTGCTGTTTCTGAAGAACTTCTTGAATTTTCGTACCAATAAAGCAGCCTCTTCCTCATCACATTCTGATTCGTCCTGTTCCCCCGCTGCCAGAGCCAGTCCCTTGTTCCTGGAACTGTCTGCTGTTCCCAAATGCAATTCATGCGTCATTAGGGAACCAGCCAGCTCCTCTAGATTGAACTTAGTAAAATCTTTGGACTCTTGTATAGCAGTAACCTTGGCCCTCCAGCGCTCATCTTGAGGAAGGCTCCTTAGGATCTTCCTTACTTGTTCATCAGTGGGAATTATTCTTCCAAGAGAGACAAGCTCGTTTGTTATGTTGGTGAACCTAGTGAACATCTCTTGGATACTTTCTCTTGGCTCCATAACAAATCTCTCGTATTTAGACATTAACAAATCAATTTTGGACCGTTTGACTTCACTTGTTCCCTCATGGGTAACAGCAAGCAGGTCCCAAATTTGCTTAGCGGATTTGCACCCCATAATTCTATTATGCTCGTTTGGTCCAAGACCACAATGAAGTAATTTTATAGCAAGAGCATTTAATTCCATTTTCTGAAAATCTTCTTTTTCATATTCGGTTATAGGTTTGGGAACAATTTCATTGTTGGAGTTAGTAGTGGTTACCTCAAAATATCCGATTTCTATGACTCTCCAAACTTGATAATTTTCCGCTTTGATGAAGATCTCCATCCTATTCTTCCAGTATGTATAGAATTTTCCATCGAACATTGGCGGTCTTTGAGTTGAATACCCTTCTTCCATTCGCTCGTTCATAATTGACATTTTTCGGGAACACCAGAATCTGCCCTCAGGGTTTCCTGATCTTCTGGGAACAGGGCTCTGATACCAATTGTTGATTCAATTAGGAACGGGAACAGCAACAAGAGGGGGGGTGAATTGTTGTTGTTGCAAGTTTAAGCGATTGTGCCCTGTTTTTGCGGAATTATTTAAAATAAATAAAGCTTAAACTAAGAGCAAAATAATAAGAGAGACACACGATTTTACGTGGAAACCTTTTGGGCCTAAACAAAAGGAAAAACCACGACCACTTGGGATTTTCAAAAACTCCACTATGTTTAAGGCAATTAGTTACAATCACAATAAACACCTTGCTTCACTCGAAGCGTAACACCTAGGCCGACTCCTCTTCTCTCTAATTGCTTTACTCCAAGCAACAAACTTAGCTTCTCTTCAAGCTAATCCTCTCTAGCTTCACTCAAAGCTATCTAATTTCCCCCTTAGACTCACCCGAGTCTAATTACATAAACTCTCAAAAACCCTTACAAAAAGGATAGAAATTCTCTAAAATAAATCAAAGAGTTGCATCAAGAAAATATTATAAATTGATTGGCAATTTTAAGAACAAAATATTTCTTGTAGAATCCAACAAAAACGTATGAAAAATACTTAAGCACAAAACGTTGAATTACTTCTCTTCACTTTAAAAACCGGAATTATCTTGCAATTTATAGAAAATAATATTCCTAAGAAAGTGGAATAATCCAATCCATCATCCCACTATCAAGAGATCATGGGAGTAATGTGGATTAAGCAAACACACGGTTATTTCCATAAGATTTGATTAAGTCAAATCACACGTGTACATAAACAATAACCGCTGTTCCCTAAAGTAGCAGTTTCTTCAGTAGTAATTCCTGTTCCCCAAATTAATGGCTGGAACTTCATGCTATATTTAGAAAACGGTTAATCTTAGTGGGAATGATTGCTTGCTTATTTTTAGGAATAAAGACCGGCTGAAAAGATTTGCTAAGACCAATTCAAAGTTAGTTAATTCTATTTTTAACAAATCCAGGATTTATTAAAAATAGATCCTAAAATAAAGGATCTTAACGAATTAAAACGTGAATCCATTTTATTCAATAAAAACGATTTGCCAATTAATCTTTAACAAATTATTACTGCAACAATTTAATTTAAAATACATTAACTAAAAAAATAATAATTAAAATATGATAACCAGAATTTTTAGTCAACGTAGTCAACCTTTAGCTCAGGAACAGTGTGCTGTTTCCAGACTTCAGTTTAGCTAGAACATCCAACTTGGGAACAGTAGATCTGCTGTCTCCATTTTACATCCCAAGCGATATACTTCTCCTAACATCAATTGAAACCTTTTGACATGTACGTTTCCATAAGCTAAGGCATAGGTACTATCAACGATCATAATCATAATCATAATCGGATATCGACCTGCACAATCTCTAAACACATATTTGCTAAAGTGTAGTCATCATCAAAACTCAAGAGGTCCAACATAGAGTTTTGTGTCAAGTTTCGTGCAAAAAGAACCATCTTTGAGCTACCTGATGCGAAAAAGTGCCAAAAACGTTCAAAACCTTTATAATCGCAACTTAACACGTAATTTCTAGCATATGACTATGTTTTACAATTCTAACCACTTCAACACAATAATTTATACCAAATAGAGTTGTGTGTCATGTTTCGTGCAAAACAAACCAAGTTTGAGCTACTTTATGCGCAAAAGTGCCAAAAATGCTTAAAAACACTTAAAATCGCAACTTAACACGTAATTTCTAACATATGACTGTGATTTACAATTCTAACCACTTCAACACAATAATTAATTCCAAATAGTGTTGTGTGCAAAGTTTCGTGAAAAACAAACCGTGTTTGAGCTACTTTATGCGCAAAAGTGCCAAAAATGCTTAAAAACCCTTAAAATCGCCACTTAACACGTAATTTCTAGCATATGACTATGATTTAAAATTCTTATCACTTCAACACAATAATAAATTTCAAATAATGTTGTGTGCCAAGTTTCGTGAAAAACAAACCGTGTTTCAGCTACTTTATGCGCAAAAGTGCCAAAAACGCTTAAAAACCCTTAAAATCGCAACTTAACACGTAATTTCTAGCATATTACTATGATTTACAATTCTAACCACTTCAACACATTAATATATACCAAATAGAGTTTTGTGTCAAGTTTCGTGGAAAACAAACCAAGTTTGACCTACTTTATGCGCAAAAGTGCCAAAAAAGATTAAAAACCCTTAAAATCGAAACTTAACACGTAGTTTCTAGCATATGACTATGATTTACAATTCTAAGCACTTCAACACAATAATATATACCAAACAAAGTTTTGTGTCAAGTTTCGTGCAAACCAAACCAAGTTTGAGCTACTTTATGCGCAAAAGTGCCAAAAATGCTTAAAAACCCTTAAAATCGCAACTTAACACGTAATTTCTAGCATATGACTATGATTTAAAATTCTTATCACTTCAATACAATAATAAATTTCAAATAGTGTTGTGTGCCAAGTTTCGTGAAAAACAAACCGTGTTTGAGCTAATTTATGTGCAAAAGATTCAAAAACGCTTAAAAACCCTTAAAATCGTAACTTGACACGTAATTTCTAGCATATTACTATGATTTACAATTCTAACCACTTGAACACAATAATATATACCAAATAGAGTTTTGTGTCAAGTTTCGTGCAAAAAGAACCATCTTTGAGCTACTTTATGCGCAAAAGTGCCAAAAACGTTCAAAACCCTTATAATCGCAACTTAACACGTAATTTCTAGCATATGACTATGATGTACGATTCTAACCACTTCAACACAATAATTTATACCAAATAGAGTTGTGTGTCAAGTTTCGTGCAAAACAAAACAAGTTTGAGCTACTTTATGCGCAAAAGTGCCAAAAATGCTTAAAAACACTTAGAATCGCAACTTAACACGTAATTTCTAACATATGACTCTGATTTACAATTCTAACCACTTCAACACAACAATTAATTCCAAATAGTGTTGTGTGCCAAGTTTCGTGAAAAACAAACCGTGTTTGAGTTACTTTATGCGCAAAAGTGCCAAAAATGCTTAAAAACCCTTAAAATCGCCACTTAACACGTAATTTCTAGCATATGACTATGATTTAAAATTCTTATCACTTCAACACAATAATAAATTTCAAATAATGTTGTGTATCAAGTTTCGTGAAAAACAAACCGTGTTTCAGCTACTTTATGCGCAAAAGTCCCAAAAACGCTTAAAAACCCTTAAAATCGCAACTTAACACGTAATTTCTAGCATATTACTATGATTTACAATTCTAACAACTTCAACACATTAATATATACGAAATAGAGTTTTGTGTCAAGTTTCGTGCAAAACAAACCAAGTTTGACCTACTTTATGCGCAAAAGTGCCAAAAACGATAAAAAACCCTTAAAATCGCAACTTAACACGTAGTTTCTAGCATATGACTATGATTTACAATTCTAAGCACTTCAACACAATAATACATACCAAACAGAGTTTTGTGTCAAGTTCCGTGCAAACCAAACCAAGTTTAAGCTACTTTATGCGCAAAAGTGCCAAAAATGCTTAAAAACCCTTAATATTGCAACTTAACACGTAATTTCTAGCATATGACTATTATTTAAAATTCTTATCACTTCAACACAATAATAAATTTCAAATAGTGTTGTGTGCCAAGTTTCGTGAAAAACAAACCGTGTTTGAGCTAATTTATGCGCAAAAGTGCCAAAAACGCTTTAAAACCCTTAAAATCGCAACTTAACACGTAATTTCTAACATATTACTATGATTTACAATTCTAACCACTTGAACACAATAATACATACCAAATAGAGTTTTGTGTCATGTTTCGTGCAAAAAGAACCATCTTTGAGCTACCTTATGCGAAAAAGTGCCAAAAACGTTCAAAACCTTTATAATCGCAACTTAACACGTAATTTCTAGCATATGACTATGTTTTACAATTCTAACCACTTCAACACAATAATTTATACCAAATAGAGTTGTGTGTCATGTTTCGTGCAAAACAAACCAAGTTTGAGCTACTTTATGCGCAAAAGTGCCAAAAATGCTTAAAAACACTTAAAATCGCAACTTAACACGTAATTTCTAACATATGACTGTGATTTACAATTCTAACCACTTCAACACAATAATTAATTCCAAATAGTGTTGTGTGCAAAGTTTCGTGAAAAACAAACCGTCTTTGAGCTACTTTATGCGCAAAAGTGCCAAAAATGCTTAAAAACCCTTAAAATCGCCACTTAACACGTAATTTCTAGCATATGACTATGATTTAAAATTCTTATCACTTCAACACAATAATAAATTTCAAATAATGTTGTGTGCCAAGTTTCGTGAAAAACAAACCGTGTTTCAGCTACTTTATGCGCAAAAGTGCCAAAAACGCTTAAAAACCCTTAAAATCGCAACTTAACACGTAATTTCTAGCATATTACTATGATTTACAATTCTAACCACTTCAACACAATAATATATACCAAACAAAGTTTTGTGTCAAGTTTCGTGCAAACCAAACCAAGTTTGAGCTACTTTATGCGCAAAAGTGCCAAAAATGCTTAAAAACCCTTAAAATCGCAACTTAACACGTAATTTCTAGCATATGACTATGATTTAAAATTCTTATCACTTCAACACAATAATAAATTTTAAATAGTGTTGTGTGCCAAGTTTCGTGAAAAAGAAAACGTGTTTGAGCTAATTTATGCGCAAAAGTGCCAAAAACGCTTAAAAACCCTTAAAATCGCAACTTAACACGTAATTTCTAGCATATTACTATGATTTACAATTCTAACCACTTGAACACAATAATATATACCAAATAGAGTTTTGTTCAAAGTTTCGTGCAAAAAGAACCATCTTTTAGCTACTTTATGCGCAAAAGTGCCAAAAACGTTAAAAACCCTTATAATCGTAACTTAACACGTAATTTCTAGCATATGACTCTGATTTACAATTCTAACCAATTCAACACAATAATATCCATACTGTGTTGTGCGTCAAGTTTCGTGCAAAACAAACCAAGTTTGAGCTACTTTATGCGCAAAAGTGCCAAAAATGCTTAAAAACCGTTAAAATCGCAACTTAACAGGTAATTTCTAGCATATGACTATGATTTAAAATTCTTATCACTTCAACACAATAATAAATTTTAAATAGTGTTGTGTGCCAAGTTTCGTGAAAAACAAACCGTGTTTGAGCTAATTTATGCGCAAAAGTGCCAAAAACGCTTAAAAACCCTTAAAATCGCAACTTAACACGTAATTTCTAGCATATTACTATGATTTACAATTCTAACCACTTCAACACAATAATTTATACCAAATAGAGTTGTGTGTCAAGTTTCGTGCAAAACAAACGAAGCTTGAGCTACATTATGCGCAAAAGTGCAAAAAATGCTTAAAAACACTTAAAATCGCAACTTAACACGTAATTTCTAACATATGACTGTGATTTACAATTCTAACCACTTCAACACAATAATTAATTCCAAATAGTGTTGTATGCCAGGTTTCGTGAAAAATAAACCGTGTTTGAGCTACGTTATGCGCAAAAGTGCCAAAAATGCTTAAAAACCCTTAAAATCGCAATTTAACACGTAATTTCTTACATATGACTATGATTTAAAATTCTTATCACTTCAATACAATAATAAATTTCAAATAGTGTTGTGTGCCAAGTTTCGTTAAAAACAAACCGTGTTTGAGCTAATTTATGCGCAAAAGAGCCAAAAACGCTTAAAAAACCCTTAAAATCGCAACTTAACACGTAATTTCTAGCATATTACTATGATTTACAATTCTAACCACTTCAACACAATAATATATACCAAATAGAGTTTTGTGTCAAGTTTCGTGCAAAAAGAACCATCTTTGAGCTACTTTATGCGCAAAAGTGCCAAAAACATTCAAAACCCTTATAATCGCAACTTAACACGTACTTTCTAGCATATGACTATGATGTACAATTCTAACCACTTCAACACAATAATATCCATACTGTGTTGTGTGTCATGTTTCGTGCAAAACAAACCAAGTTTAAGCTACTTTATGTGCAAAAGTGCCAAAAATGCTTAAAAACCCTTAATATCGCAACTTATCACGTAATTTCTAGCATATGACTATTATTTAAAATTCTTATCACTTCAAACACAATAATAAATTTCAAATAGTGTTGTGTGCCATGTTTCGTGAAAAACAAACCGTGTTTGAGCTAATTTATGCGCAAAAGTGCCAAAAACGCTTTAAAACCCTTAAAATCGCAACTTAACACTTAATTTCTAACATATTACTATGATTTACAATTCTAACCACTTGAACACAATAATATATACCAAATAGAGTTTTGTGTCAAGTTTCGTGCAAAAAGAACCATCTTTGAGCTACTTTATGCGCAAAAGTGCCAAAAACGCTTAAAAAACCCTTAAA
Organism: Amaranthus tricolor; assembly: GCF_026212465.1. Taxonomy (NCBI): domain Eukaryota; kingdom Viridiplantae; phylum Streptophyta; class Magnoliopsida; order Caryophyllales; family Amaranthaceae; genus Amaranthus; species Amaranthus tricolor. The sequence goes on from NC_080048.1 coordinate 21,493,351, forward strand.
ATCGCAACTTAACACGTAATTTCTAGTATATTACTATGATTTACAATTCTAACCACTTCAACACATTAATATATACCAAATAGAGTTTTGTGTCAAGTTTCGTGCAAAACAAACAAAGTTTGACCTACTTTATGCGCAAAAGTGCCAAAAAAGATTAAAAACCCTTAAAATCGCAACTTAACACGTAGTTTCTAGCATATGACTATGATTTACAATTCTAAGCACTTCAACACAATAATATATACCAAACAAAGTTTTGTGTCAAGTTTCGTGCAAACCAAACCAAGTTTGAGCTACTTTATGCGCAAAAGTGCCAAAAATGCTTAAAAACCCTTAAAATCGCAACTTAACACGTAATTTCTAGCATATGACTATGATTTAAAATTCTTATCACTTCAACACAATAATAAATTTTAAATAGTGTTGTGTGCCAAGTTTCGTGAAAAACAAAACGTGTTTGAGCTAATTTATGCGCAAAAGTGCCAAAAACGCTAAAAAACCCTTAAAATCGCAACTTAACACGTAATTTCTAGCATATGACTATGATGTACGATTCTAACCACTTCAACACAATAATATCCATACTGTGTTGTGTGTCAAGTTTCATGCAAAACAAACCAAGTTTGAGGTACTTTATGCGCAAAAGTGCCAAAAATTCTTAAAAACCCTTAAAATCGCAACTTAACACGTAATTTCTAGCATATCACTATGATTTAAAACTCTTATCACTTCAACACAATAATAAATTTTAAATAGTGTTGTGTGCTAAGTTTCGTGAAAAACAAACCGTGTTTGAGCTACTTTATGCGCAAAAGTGCCAAAAACGCTTAAAAACCCCTAAAATCGCAACTTAACACGTAATTTCTAGCATATTACTATGATATACAATTCTAACCACTTCAACATAATAATTTATACCAAATAGAGTTGTGTGTCAAGTTTCGTGCAAAACAAATTAAGCTTGAGCTACATTATGCTCAAAAGTGCCAAAAATGCTTAAAAACACTTAAAATCGCAACTTAACACGTAATTTCTAACATATGACTGTGATTTACAATTCTAACCACTTCAACACAATAATTTATACCAAATAGAGTTGTGTGTGAAGTTTCGTGCAAAACAAACCAAGTTTGAGCTACTTTATGCGCAAAAGTGCCAAAAATGCTTAAAAAACACTTAAAATCGAAACTTAACACGTAATTTCTAACATATGACTATGATTTACAATTCTAACCACTTCAACACAATAATTAATTCCAAATAGTGTTGTATGCCAGGTTTCGTGAAAAATAAACCGTGTTTGAGCTACGTTATGCGCAAAAGTGCCAAAAATGCTTAAAAACCCTTAAAATCGCAACTTAACACGTAATTTCTTGCATATGACTATGATTTAAAATTCTTATCACTTCAATACAATAATAAATTTCAAATAGTGTTGTGTGCCAAGTTTCGTGAAAAACAAACCGTGTTTGAGCTAATTTAAGCGCAAAAGATTAAAAAACGCTTAAAAACCCTTAAAATCGTAACTTGACACGTAATTTCTAGCATATTACTATGATTTATAATTCTAACCACTTGAACACAATAATATATACCAAATAGAGTTTTTGTGTCAAGTTTCATGCAAAAAGAACCATCTTTGAGCTACTTTATGCGCAAAAGTGCCAAAAACGTTCAAAACCCTTATAATCGCAAATTAACACGTAATTTCTAGCATATGACTATGATGTACGATTCTAACCACTTCAACACAATAATATCCATTGTGTTGTGTGTCAAGTTTCATGCAAAACAAACCAAGTTTGAGCTAATTTATGCGCAAAAGTGCCAAAAATGCTTAAAAAACCCTTAAAATCGCAACTTACACAGTAATTTCTAGCATATGACTATGATTTAAATTCTTATCACTTCAACACAATAATAAATTTTAAATAGTGTTGTGTGCCAAGTTTCGTGAAAAACAAAACGTGTTTGAGCTAATTTATGCGCAAAGTGCCAAAAACGCTAAAA
>NC_080048.1:21495460-21546891 GCF_026212465.1 Amaranthus tricolor
GCGATTTTATGGGTATTTATGCTTTTTTGGCACTTTCGCGCATAAAGTAGTTCAAACTTTGTTTGTTTTTCCACGAAACTTTGCACAAAACACTATTGTTATAACTTATGGTGTTGAAGTGGTTAGAATTGAATATGATAGTTATATGCTAGAAAGTACGTTTTAAGTTGCGATTTTATGGGTTTTTAAGTGTTTTTGGCATTTTCCCCCGTAAATTAGCTTAAACTTGGTTTGTTTTGAACAAAAGTTGGCACACAACACTATTTGGTTTATATTATTTTGTTTACGTGGTTAGAATTCGATATCGTAGTGATATGCTAGAAGTTACTTGTTTAGTTGTGATTTTATGCGTTTTTAAGCCTTTCTGGCACTTTCCCGCATAAAGTAGCTCAAACTTTATTTGTCTTACCCGAAACTTGGCACACAACACTATTTGGTATTTATTATTGTGTAGAAGTGGTTAGAATTTATAATCATAGAAAAATGCTAGAAATTACGTGTTAAGTTGCGATTTTATGGGTTTTTATGCTATTTTGGCACTTTCGCGCATAAAGTAGCTCAAACTTTGTTTGTTATGCACGAAACCTTGCACACAACACTATTTGGTATAAATTATTGTTTTGAAGTGGTTAGAATTTAATATTGTAGTTATATGATAGAAATTACGTGTTAAGTGTTTTTGGCACTTTCGCGCATGAAATAGCTCAAGCATCGTTTGTTTTCCACGAAAGGTTGTGCACAGCACTATTTCGTATATTATATTGTGTTGAAGTGGTTAGAATTAAAAATCATAGTCATATTCTACAACTTCCGTGTTAAGTTGCGATTTTATGGGTTTTTAAGCCTTTTTGGCACTTTCGTGCAAAAAGTAGCTTAAACTTGGTTTGATTTGCGCGAAACTTGAACACAAAACTATTTCGTATATATTATTGTGTTCAAGTGGTTAGTATATAATATCATAGTCATATACAAAAAATTACGTATTAAGTTGTGATTTTATAGGTTTTTAAGCTTTGTTGGCACTATAGCGCATAACGTAGCTCAAACATGGTTTCTTTTGCACGAAACATGGCACACAATACTATTTGGTATATATTATTGTGTAGAAATGGTTAAAATTTAAAATCATAGTCGTATGCTAGAAATTACGTGTTAAGTTGCGATTTTATGGGTATTTATGCTTTTTTGGCACTTTCGCGCATAAAGTAGTTCAAACTTTGTTTGTTTTTCACCGAAACTTTGCACAAAACACTATTGTTATAATTTATTGTGTAGAAGTGGTTAGATTTGAATACCATAGTTATTTTCTAGAAAGTACGTGTTAAGTTGCGATTTTATGGGTTTTTAAGTGTTTTTTGCATTTTCGCGCGTTAATTAGCTTAAACTTGTTTTGTTTTGCACAAAAGTACGCACACAACACTATTTGGTTTATATTATTGTGTTTACGTAGTTAGAATTCGATATCGTAGTCATATGCTAGAAATTACGTGTTTAGTTGTGATTTTATGCGTTTTTAAGCCTTTTTGGCACTTTCGCGCATAAAGTAGCACAAACTTGATTTGTCTTGCACAAAACTTGGCACACAACACTATTTGATATTTATTATTGTGTAGAAGTGGTTAGAATTTAAAATCATAGTCATATGCTAGTAATTACGTGTTAAGTTGCGATTTTATAGGTTTTTATGCTATTTTAGCACTTTCGCACCTAAAGTAGGTCAAACTTTGTTTATTTTGCACGAAACCTTGCACACAACACTATTTGGTATAAAATAATATGTTGAAGTGGTTAGAATTTAATATTGTAGTTATATGATAGAAATTATGTGTTAAGTGTTTTTGGCATTTCGAGCATGAAATAGCTCAAGCTTGGTTTGTTTTTAACGAAAGTTTGTACACAACACTATTTTGTATATAATATTGTGTTGAAGTGGTTAGAATTAAAAATCATAGTCATATTCTACAACTTCCGTGTTAAGTTGCAATTTTATGGGTTTTTAAGCCTTTTTGGCACTTTCGTGCATAAAGTAGCTCAGACTTGGTTTGATTTGCGTGAAATATGGGACACAAAACTATTTGGTATATATTATTGTGTTCAAGTGGTTAGAATATAATATCATAGTCATATACTAAAAATTACGTGTTAATTTGTGATTTTATAGGTTTTTAAGCTTTGTTGGCACTATCTCGCATAAAGTAGCTCAAACATGGTTTCTTTTGCACGAAACATGGCACGCAACACTATTTGGTGTATATTATTGTGTAGAAATGGTTAGAATTTAAAATCATTGTCGTATGCTAGAAATTACGTGTTAAGTTGCGATTTTATGGGTATCCGTGCTTTTTTGGCACTTTCGCGCATAAAGTATTTTCCACGAAACTTTGCACAAAACACTATTGTTATAATTTATTGTGTTGAAGTGGTTAGAAATGAATATCATAGTTATGGGGTTTTAAGTGTTTTTGGCATTTTTGCGCGTAAATTAGCTCAAACTTTGTTATGCACGAAACCTTGCACACAACACTATTTGGTATAAATTATTGTTTTGAAGTGGTTAGAATTTAATATTTTAGTTATATGATAGAAATTACGTGTTAAGTGTTTTTGGCACTTTCGCGCATGAAATAGCTCAAGCATGGTTTGTTTTCCACGAAAGGTTGTGCACAACACTATTTCGTATATTATATTGTGTTAAAGTGGTTAGAATTAAAAATCATAGTCATATTCTACAACTTCCGTGTTAAGTTGCGATTTTATGGGTTTTTAAGCCTTTTTGGCACTTTCGTGAATAAAGTAGCTTAGACTTGGTTTGATTTGCGCGAAACATGAGACACAAAACTATTTGGTATTTATTATTGTGTTCAAGTGCTTAGAGTATAATATCATAGTCATATACTAAAAATTACGTATTAAGTTGTGATTTAATAGGTTTTTAAGCTTTGTTGGCACTATAGCGCATAAAGTAGCTCAAACATGATTTTTTTTTGCACGAAAAGTGGCACACAAAAGTATTTGTTATATATTATTGTGTAGAAATGGTTAGAATTTAAAATCATAGTCGTATGCTAGAAATTACGCGTTAAGTTGCGATTTTATGGGTATTTATGCTTTTTTGGCACTTTCGCGCATAAAGTAGTTCAAACTTTGTTTGTTTTTCCACGAAACTTTGCACAAAACACTATTGTTATAACTTATGGTGTTGAAGTGGTTAGAATTGAATATGATAGTTATATGCTAGAAAGTACGTTTTAAGTTGCGATTTTATGGGTTTTTAAGTGTTTTTGGCATTTTCCCCCGTAAATTAGCTTAAACTTGGTTTGTTTTGAACAAAAGTTGGCACACAACACTATTTGGTTTATATTATTTTGTTTACGTGGTTAGAATTCGATATCGTAGTGATATGCTAGAAGTTACTTGTTTAGTTGTGATTTTATGCGTTTTTAAGCCTTTCTGGCACTTTCCCGCATAAAGTAGCTCAAACTTTATTTGTCTTGCCCGAAACTTGGCACACAACACTATTTGGTATTTATTATTGTGTAGAAGTGGTTAGAATTTATAATCATAGAAAAATGCTAGAAATTACGTGTTAAGTTGCGATTTTATGGGTTTTTATGCTATTTTGGCACTTTCGCGCATAAAGTAGCTCAAACTTTGTTTGTTATGCACGAAACCTTGCACACAACACTATTTGGTATAAATTATTGTTTTGAAGTGGTTAGAATTTAATATTGTAGTTATATGATAGAAATTACGTGTTAAGTGTTTTTGGCACTTTCGCGCATGAAATAGCTCAAGCATCGTTTGTTTTCCACGAAAGGTTGTGCACAGCACTATTTCGTATATTATATTGTGTTGAAGTGGTTAGAATTAAAAATCATAGTCATATTCTACAACTTCCGTGTTAAGTTGCGATTTTATGGGTTTTTAAGCCTTTTTGGCACTTTCGTGCAAAAAGTAGCTTAAACTTGGTTTGATTTGCGCGAAACTTGAACACAAAACTATTTCGTATATATTATTGTGTTCAAGTGGTTAGTATATAATATCATAGTCATATACAAAAAATTACGTATTAAGTTGTGATTTTATAGGTTTTTAAGCTTTGTTGGCACTATAGCGCATAACGTAGCTCAAACATGGTTTCTTTTGCACGAAACATGGCACACAATACTATTTGGTATATATTATTGTGTAGAAATGGTTAAAATTTAAAATCATAGTCGTATGCTAGAAATTACGTGTTAAGTTGCGATTTTATGGGTATTTATGCTTTTTTGGCACTTTCGCGCATAAAGTAGTTCAAACTTTGTTTGTTTTTCACCGAAACTTTGCACAAAACACTATTGTTATAATTTATTGTGTAGAAGTGGTTAGATTTGAATACCATAGTTATTTTCTAGAAAGTACGTGTTAAGTTGCGATTTTATGGGTTTTTAAGTGTTTTTTGCATTTTCGCGCGTTAATTAGCTTAAACTTGTTTTGTTTTGCACAAAAGTACGCACACAACACTATTTGGTTTATATTATTGTGTTTACGTAGTTAGAATTCGATATCGTAGTCATATGCTAGAAATTACGTGTTTAGTTGTGATTTTATGCGTTTTTAAGCCTTTTTGGCACTTTCGCGCATAAAGTAGCACAAACTTGATTTGTCATGCACAAAACTTGGCACACAACACTATTTGATATTTATTATTGTGTAGAAGTGGTTAGAATTTAAAATCATAGTCATATGCTAGTAATTACGTGTTAAGTTGCGATTTTATAGGTTTTTATGCTATTTTAGCACTTTCGCACCTAAAGTAGGTCAAACTTTGTTTATTTTGCACGAAACCTTGCACACAACACTATTTGGTATAAAATAATATGTTGAAGTGGTTAGAATTTAATATTGTAGTTATATGATAGAAATTATGTGTTAAGTGTTTTTGGCATTTTCGAGCATGAAATAGCTCAAGCTTGGTTTGTTTTTAACGAAAGTTTGTACACAACACTATTTTGTATATAATATTGTGTTGAAGTGGTTAGAATTAAAAATCATAGTCATATTCTACAACTTCCGTGTTAAGTTGCAATTTTATGGGTTTTTAAGCCTTTTTGGCACTTTCGTGCATAAAGTAGCTCAGACTTGGTTTGATTTGCGTGAAATATGGGACACAAAACTATTTGGTATATATTATTGTGTTCAAGTGGTTAGAATATAATATCATAGTCATATACTAAAAATTACGGGTTAATTTGTGATTTTATAGGTTTTTAAGCTTTGTTGGCACTATCTCGCATAAAGTAGCTCAAACATGGTTTCTTTTGCACGAAACATGGCACGCAACACTATTTGGTGTATATTATTGTGTAGAAATGGTTAGAATTTAAAATCATTGTCGTATGCTAGAAATTACGTGTTAAGTTGCGATTTTATGGGTATCTGTGCTTTTTTGGCACTTTCGCGCATAAAGTATTTTCCACGAAACTTTGCACAAAACACTATTGTTATAATTTATTGTGTTGAAGTGGTTAGAAATGAATATCATAGTTATGGGGTTTTAAGTGTTTTTGGCATTTTTGCGCGTAAATTAGCTCAAACTTTGTTATGCACGAAACCTTGCACACAACACTATTTGGTATAAATTATTGTTTTGAAGTGGTTAGAATTTAATATTTTAGTTATATGATAGAAATTACGTGTTAAGTGTTTTTGGCACTTTCGCGCATGAAATAGCTCAAGCATGGTTTGTTTTCCACGAAAGGTTGTGCACAACACTATTTCGTATATTATATTGTGTTAAAGTGGTTAGAATTAAAAATCATAGTCATATTCTACAACTTCCGTGTTAAGTTGCGATTTTATGGGTTTTTAAGCCTTTTTGGCACTTTCGTGAATAAAGTAGCTTAGACTTGGTTTGATTTGCGCGAAACATGAGACACAAAACTATTTGGTATTTATTATTGTGTTCAAGTGCTTAGAGTATAATATCATAGTCATATACTAAAAATTACGTATTAAGTTGTGATTTAATAGGTTTTTAAGCTTTGTTGGCACTATAGCGCATAAAGTAGCTCAAACATGATTTTTTTTGCACGAAAAGTGGCACACAAAAGTATTTGTTATATATTATTGTGTAGAAATGGTTAGAATTTAAAATCATAGTCGTATGCTAGAAATTACGCGTTAAGTTGCGATTTTATGGGTATTTATGCTTTTTTGGCACTTTCGCGCATAAAGTAGTTCAAACTTTGTTTGTTTTTCCACGAAACTTTGCACAAAACACTATTGTTATAACTTATGGTGTTGAAGTGGTTAGAATTGAATATGATAGTTATATGCTAGAAAGTACGTTTTAAGTTGCGATTTTATGGGTTTTTAAGTGTTTTTGGCATTTTCCCCCGTAAATTAGCTTAAACTTGGTTTGTTTTGAACAAAAGTTGGCACACAACACTATTTGGTTTATATTATTTTGTTTACGTGGTTAGAATTCGATATCGTAGTGATATGCTAGAAGTTACTTGTTTAGTTGTGATTTTATGCGTTTTTAAGCCTTTCTGGCACTTTCCCGCATAAAGTAGCTCAAACTTTATTTGTCTTGCCCGAAACTTGGCACACAACACTATTTGGTATTTATTATTGTGTAGAAGTGGTTAGAATTTATAATCATAGAAAAATGCTAGAAATTACGTGTTAAGTTGCGATTTTATGGGTTTTTATGCTATTTTGGCACTTTCGCGCATAAAGTAGCTCAAACTTTGTTTGTTATGCACGAAACCTTGCACACAACACTATTTGGTATAAATTATTGTTTTGAAGTGGTTAGAATTTAATATTGTAGTTATATGATAGAAATTACGTGTTAAGTGTTTTTGGCACTTTCGCGCATGAAATAGCTCAAGCATCGTTTGTTTTCCACGAAAGGTTGTGCACAGCACTATTTCGTATATTATATTGTGTTGAAGTGGTTAGAATTAAAAATCATAGTCATATTCTACAACTTCCGTGTTAAGTTGCGATTTTATGGGTTTTTAAGCCTTTTTGGCACTTTCGTGCAAAAAGTAGCTTAAACTTGGTTTGATTTGCGCGAAACTTGAACACAAAACTATTTCGTATATATTATTGTGTTCAAGTGGTTAGTATATAATATCATAGTCATATACAAAAAATTACGTATTAAGTTGTGATTTTATAGGTTTTTAAGCTTTGTTGGCACTATAGCGCATAACGTAGCTCAAACATGGTTTCTTTTGCACGAAACATGGCACACAATACTATTTGGTATATATTATTGTGTAGAAATGGTTAAAATTTAAAATCATAGTCGTATGCTAGAAATTACGTGTTAAGTTGCGATTTTATGGGTATTTATGCTTTTTTGGCACTTTCGCGCATAAAGTAGTTCAAACTTTGTTTGTTTTTCACCGAAACTTTGCACAAAACACTATTGTTATAATTTATTGTGTAGAAGTGGTTAGATTTGAATACCATAGTTATTTTCTAGAAAGTACGTGTTAAGTTGCGATTTTATGGGTTTTTAAGTGTTTTTTGCATTTTCGCGCGTTAATTAGCTTAAACTTGTTTTGTTTTGCACAAAAGTACGCACACAACACTATTTGGTTTATATTATTGTGTTTACGTAGTTAGAATTCGATATCGTAGTCATATGCTAGAAATTACGTGTTTAGTTGTGATTTTATGCGTTTTTAAGCCTTTTTGGCACTTTCGCGCATAAAGTAGCACAAACTTGATTTGTCTTGCACAAAACTTGGCACACAACACTATTTGATATTTATTATTGTGTAGAAGTGGTTAGAATTTAAAATCATAGTCATATGCTAGTAATTACGTGTTAAGTTGCGATTTTATAGGTTTTTATGCTATTTTAGCACTTTCGCACCTAAAGTAGGTCAAACTTTGTTTATTTTGCACGAAACCTTGCACACAACACTATTTGGTATAAAATAATATGTTGAAGTGGTTAGAATTTAATATTGTAGTTATATGATAGAAATTATGTGTTAAGTGTTTTTGGCATTTTCGAGCATGAAATAGCTCAAGCTTGGTTTGTTTTTAACGAAAGTTTGTACACAACACTATTTTGTATATAATATTGTGTTGAAGTGGTTAGAATTAAAAATCATAGTCATATTCTACAACTTCCGTGTTAAGTTGCAATTTTATGGGTTTTTAAGCCTTTTTGGCACTTTCGTGCATAAAGTAGCTCAGACTTGGTTTGATTTGCGTGAAATATGGGACACAAAACTATTTGGTATATATTATTGTGTTCAAGTGGTTAGAATATAATATCATAGTCATATACTAAAAATTACGTGTTAATTTGTGATTTTATAGGTTTTTAAGCTTTGTTGGCACTATCTCGCATAAAGTAGCTCAAACATGGTTTCTTTTGCACGAAACATGGCACGCAACACTATTTGGTGTATATTATTGTGTAGAAATGGTTAGAATTTAAAATCATTGTCGTATGCTAGAAATTACGTGTTAAGTTGCGATTTTATGGGTATCTGTGCTTTTTTGGCACTTTCGCGCATAAAGTATTTTCCACGAAACTTTGCACAAAACACTATTGTTATAATTTATTGTGTTGAAGTGGTTAGAAATGAATATCATAGTTATGGGGTTTTAAGTGTTTTTGGCATTTTTGCGCGTAAATTAGCTCAAACTTTGTTATGCACGAAACCTTGCACACAACACTATTTGGTATAAATTATTGTTTTGAAGTGGTTAGAATTTAATATTTTAGTTATATGATAGAAATTACGTGTTAAGTGTTTTTGGCACTTTCGCGCATGAAATAGCTCAAGCATGGTTTGTTTTCCACGAAAGGTTGTGCACAACACTATTTCGTATATTATATTGTGTTAAAGTGGTTAGAATTAAAAATCATAGTCATATTCTACAACTTCCGTGTTAAGTTGCGATTTTATGGGTTTTTAAGCCTTTTTGGCACTTTCGTGAATAAAGTAGCTTAGACTTGGTTTGATTTGCGCGAAACATGAGACACAAAACTATTTGGTATTTATTATTGTGTTCAAGTGCTTAGAGTATAATATCATAGTCATATACTAAAAATTACGTATTAAGTTGTGATTTAATAGGTTTTTAAGCTTTGTTGGCACTATAGCGCATAAAGTAGCTCAAACATGATTTTTTTTGCACGAAAAGTGGCACACAAAAGTATTTGTTATATATTATTGTGTAGAAATGGTTAGAATTTAAAATCATAGTCGTATGCTAGAAATTACGCGTTAAGTTGCGATTTTATGGGTATTTATGCTTTTTTGGCACTTTCGCGCATAAAGTAGTTCAAACTTTGTTTGTTTTTCCACGAAACTTTGCACAAAACACTATTGTTATAACTTATGGTGTTGAAGTGGTTAGAATTGAATATGATAGTTATATGCTAGAAAGTACGTTTTAAGTTGCGATTTTATGGGTTTTTAAGTGTTTTTGGCATTTTCCCCCGTAAATTAGCTTAAACTTGGTTTGTTTTGAACAAAAGTTGGCACACAACACTATTTGGTTTATATTATTTTGTTTACGTGGTTAGAATTCGATATCGTAGTGATATGCTAGAAGTTACTTGTTTAGTTGTGATTTTATGCGTTTTTAAGCCTTTCTGGCACTTTCCCGCATAAAGTAGCTCAAACTTTATTTGTCTTGCCCGAAACTTGGCACACAACACTATTTGGTATTTATTATTGTGTAGAAGTGGTTAGAATTTATAATCATAGAAAAATGCTAGAAATTACGTGTTAAGTTGCGATTTTATGGGTTTTTATGCTATTTTGGCACTTTCGCGCATAAAGTAGCTCAAACTTTGTTTGTTATGCACGAAACCTTGCACACAACACTATTTGGTATAAATTATTGTTTTGAAGTGGTTAGAATTTAATATTGTAGTTATATGATAGAAATTACGTGTTAAGTGTTTTTGGCACTTTCGCGCATGAAATAGCTCAAGCATCGTTTGTTTTCCACGAAAGGTTGTGCACAGCACTATTTCGTATATTATATTGTGTTGAAGTGGTTAGAATTAAAAATCATAGTCATATTCTACAACTTCCGTGTTAAGTTGCGATTTTATGGGTTTTTAAGCCTTTTTGGCACTTTCGTGCAAAAAGTAGCTTAAACTTGGTTTGATTTGCGCGAAACTTGAACACAAAACTATTTCGTATATATTATTGTGTTCAAGTGGTTAGTATATAATATCATAGTCATATACAAAAAATTACGTATTAAGTTGTGATTTTATAGGTTTTTAAGCTTTGTTGGCACTATAGCGCATAACGTAGCTCAAACATGGTTTCTTTTGCACGAAACATGGCACACAATACTATTTGGTATATATTATTGTGTAGAAATGGTTAAAATTTAAAATCATAGTCGTATGCTAGAAATTACGTGTTAAGTTGCGATTTTATGGGTATTTATGCTTTTTTGGCACTTTCGCGCATAAAGTAGTTCAAACTTTGTTTGTTTTTCACCGAAACTTTGCACAAAACACTATTGTTATAATTTATTGTGTAGAAGTGGTTAGATTTGAATACCATAGTTATTTTCTAGAAAGTACGTGTTAAGTTGCGATTTTATGGGTTTTTAAGTGTTTTTTGCATTTTCGCGCGTTAATTAGCTTAAACTTGTTTTGTTTTGCACAAAAGTACGCACACAACACTATTTGGTTTATATTATTGTGTTTACGTAGTTAGAATTCGATATCGTAGTCATATGCTAGAAATTACGTGTTTAGTTGTGATTTTATGCGTTTTTAAGCCTTTTTGGCACTTTCGCGCATAAAGTAGCACAAACTTGATTTGTCTTGCACAAAACTTGGCACACAACACTATTTGATATTTATTATTGTGTAGAAGTGGTTAGAATTTAAAATCATAGTCATATGCTAGTAATTACGTGTTAAGTTGCGATTTTATAGGTTTTTATGCTATTTTAGCACTTTCGCACCTAAAGTAGGTCAAACTTTGTTTATTTTGCACGAAACCTTGCACACAACACTATTTGGTATAAAATAATATGTTGAAGTGGTTAGAATTTAATATTGTAGTTATATGATAGAAATTATGTGTTAAGTGTTTTTGGCATTTTCGAGCATGAAATAGCTCAAGCTTGGTTTGTTTTTAACGAAAGTTTGTACACAACACTATTTTGTATATAATATTGTGTTGAAGTGGTTAGAATTAAAAATCATAGTCATATTCTACAACTTCCGTGTTAAGTTGCAATTTTATGGGTTTTTAAGCCTTTTTGGCACTTTCGTGCATAAAGTAGCTCAGACTTGGTTTGATTTGCGTGAAATATGGGACACAAAACTATTTGGTATATATTATTGTGTTCAAGTGGTTAGAATATAATATCATAGTCATATACTAAAAATTACGTGTTAATTTGTGATTTTATAGGTTTTTAAGCTTTGTTGGCACTATCTCGCATAAAGTAGCTCAAACATGGTTTCTTTTGCACGAAACATGGCACGCAACACTATTTGGTGTATATTATTGTGTAGAAATGGTTAGAATTTAAAATCATTGTCGTATGCTAGAAATTACGTGTTAAGTTGCGATTTTATGGGTATCTGTGCTTTTTTGGCACTTTCGCGCATAAAGTATTTTCCACGAAACTTTGCACAAAACACTATTGTTATAATTTATTGTGTTGAAGTGGTTAGAAATGAATATCATAGTTATGGGGTTTTAAGTGTTTTTGGCATTTTTGCGCGTAAATTAGCTCAAACTTTGTTATGCACGAAACCTTGCACACAACACTATTTGGTATAAATTATTGTTTTGAAGTGGTTAGAATTTAATATTTTAGTTATATGATAGAAATTACGTGTTAAGTGTTTTTGGCTCTTTCGCGCATGAAATAGCTCAAGCATGGTTTGTTTTCCACGAAAGGTTGTGCACAACACTATTTCGTATATTATATTGTGTTAAAGTGGTTAGAATTAAAAATCATAGTCATATTCTACAACTTCCGTGTTAAGTTGCGATTTTATGGGTTTTTAAGCCTTTTTGGCACTTTCGTGAATAAAGTAGCTTAGACTTGGTTTGATTTGCGCGAAACATGAGACACAAAACTATTTGGTATTTATTATTGTGTTCAAGTGCTTAGAGTATAATATCATAGTCATATACTAAAAATTACGTATTAAGTTGTGATTTAATAGGTTTTTAAGCTTTGTTGGCACTATAGCGCATAAAGTAGCTCAAACATGATTTTTTTTGCACGAAAAGTGGCACACAAAAGTATTTGTTATATATTATTGTGTAGAAATGGTTAGAATTTAAAATCATAGTCGTATGCTAGAAATTACGCGTTAAGTTGCGATTTTATGGGTATTTATGCTTTTTTGGCACTTTCGCGCATAAAGTAGTTCAAACTTTGTTTGTTTTTCCACGAAACTTTGCACAAAACACTATTGTTATAACTTATGGTGTTGAAGTGGTTAGAATTGAATATGATAGTTATATGCTAGAAAGTACGTTTTAAGTTGCGATTTTATGGGTTTTTAAGTGTTTTTGGCATTTTCCCCCGTAAATTAGCTTAAACTTGGTTTGTTTTGAACAAAAGTCGGCACACAACACTATTTGGTTTATATTATTTTGTTTACGTGGTTAGAATTCGATATCGTAGTGATATGCTAGAAGTTACTTGTTTAGTTGTGATTTTATGCGTTTTTAAGCCTTTCTGGCACTTTCCCGCATAAAGTAGCTCAAACTTTATTTGCCTTGCCCGAAACTTGGCACACAACACTATTTGGTATTTATTATTGTGTAGAAGTGGTTAGAATTTATAATCATAGTCATATGCTAGAAATTACGTGTTAAGTTGCGATTTTATGGGTTTTTATGCTATTTTGGCACTTTCGCGCATAAAGTAGCTCAAACTTTGTTTGTTATGCACGAAACCTTGCACACAACACTATTTGGTATAAATTATTGTTTTGAAGTGGTTAGAATTTAATATTGTAGTTATATGATAGAAATTACGTGTTAAGTGTTTTTGGCACTTTCGCGCATGAAATAGCTCAAGCATGGTTTGTTTTCCACGAAAGGTTGTGCACAACACTATTTCGTATATTATATTGTGTTGAAGTGGTTAGAATTAAAAATCATAGTCATATTCTACAACTTCCGTGTTAAGTTGCGATTTTATGGGTTTTTAAGCCTTTTTGGCACTTTCGTGCATAAAGTAGCTTAAACTTGGTTTGATTTGCGCGAAACTTGAACACAAAACTATTTCGTATATATTATTGTGTTCAGGTGGTTAGTATATAATATCATAGTCATATACAAAAAATTACGTATTAAGTTGTGATTTTATAGGTTTTTAAGCTTTGTTGGCACTATAGCGCATAACGTAGCTCAAACATGGTTTCTTTTGCACGAAACATGGCACACAACACTATTTAATATATATTATTGTGTAGAAATGGTTAAAATTTAAAATCATAATCGTATGCTAGAAATTACGCGTTAAGTTGCGATTTTATGGGTATTTATGCTTTTTTGGCACTTTCGCGCATAAAGTAATTCAAACTTTGTTTGTTTTTCACCGAAACTTTGCACAAAACACTATTGTTATAATTTATTGTGTAGAAGTGGTTAGATTTGAATACCATAGTTATATTCTAGAAAGTACGTGTTAAGTTGCGATTTTATGGGTTTTTAAGTGTTTTTTGCATTTTCGCGCGTTAATTAGCTTAAACTTGTTTTGTTTTGCACAAAAGTACGCACACAACACTATTTGGTTTATATTATTGTGTTTACGTAGTTAGAATTCGATATCGTAGTCATATGCTAGAAATTACGTGTTTAGTTGTGATTTTATGCGTTTTTAAGCCTTTTTGGCACTTTCGCGCATAAAGTAGCACAAACTTGATTTGTCTTGCACAAAACTTGGCACACAACACTATTTGATATTTATTATTGTGTAGAAGTGGTTAGAATTTAAAATCATAGTCATATGCTAGTAATTACGTGTTAAGTTGAGATTTTGTAGGTTTTTATGCTATTTTAGCACTTTCGCACCTAAAGTAGGTCAAACTTTGTTTATTTTGCACGAAACCTTGCACACAACACTATTTGGTATAAAATAATATGTTGAAGTGGTTAGAATTTAATATTGTAGTTATATGATAGAAATTACGTGTTAAGTGTTTTTGGCATTTTCGAGCATGAAATAGCTCAAGCTTGGTTTGTTTTTAACGAAAGTTTGTACACAACACTATTTTGTATATAATATTGTGTTGAAGTGGTTAGAATTAAAAATCATAGTCATATTCTACAACTTCCGTTTTAAGTTGCGATTTTATGGCTTTTTAAGCCTTTTTGGCACTTTCGTGCATAAAGTAGCTTAGCCTTGTTTTCATTTGTGCGAAAGTTGGGACACAAAACTGTTTGGTATATATTATTGTGTTCAAGTGGTTAGAATATAATATCATAGTCATATACTAAAAATTACGTATTAAGTTGTGATTTTATTGGTTTTTAAGCTTTGTTGGCACTATAGCGCATAACGTAGCTCAAACATGGTTTCGTTTGCACGAAACATGGCACACAACACTATTTGGTATATATTATTGTGTAGAAATGGTTAGAATTTAAAATCAAAGTCGTACACTAGAAATTACGTGTAAAGTTGGGATTTTATGGGTATTTATGCTTTTTTGGCACTTTCGCGCATAAAGTAGTTCAAACTTTGTTTGTTTTTCCACGAAACTTTGCACAAAATACTATTGTTATTATTTATTTTGTCGAAGTTGTTAGAATTGAATATCATAGTTATATGCTAGAAAGTACGTGTTAAGCTGCGATTTTATGGGTTTTTAAGTGTTTTTTGGCATTTTCGCTCGTAAATTAGCTTAAACTTGTTTTGTTTTGCACAAAAGTTCGCACACAACACTATTTGGTTTATATTATTGTGTTTACGTAGTTAGAATTCGATATCGTAGTCATATGCTAGAAATTACGTGTTTAGTTGTGATTTTATGCGTTTTTAAGCCTTTTTGGCACTTTCGCGCATAAAGTAGCACAAACTTGATTTGTCTTGCACAAAACTTGGCACACAACACTATTTGATATTTATTATTGTGTAGAAGTGGTTAGAATTTAAAATCATAGTCATATGCTAGTAATTACGTGTTATGTTGCGATTTTATAGGTTTTTATGCTATTTTAGCACTTTCGCACCTAAAGTAGGTCAAACTTTGTTTATTTTGCACGAAACCTTGCACACAACACTATTTGGTATAAAATAATATGTTGAAGTGGTTAGAATTTAATATTGTAGTTGTATGCTAGAAATTACGTGTTAAGTGTTTTTGGCATTTTCGAGCATGAAATAGCTCAAGCTTCGTTTGTTTTTAACGAAAGTTTGTACACAACACTATTTTGTATATAATATTGTGTTGAAGTGGTTAGAATTAAAATTCATAGTCATATTCTACAACTTCCGTGTTAAGTTGCAATTTTATAGGTTTTTAAGCCTTTTTGGCACTTTCGTGCATAAAGTAGCTCAGACTTGGTTTGATTTGCGTGAAATATGGGACAAAAAACTACTTGGTATATATTATTGTGTTCAAGTGGTTAGAATATAATATCATAGTCATATACTAAAAATTACGTATTAAGTTGTGATTTTATTGGTTTTTAAGCTTTGTTGGCACTATAGCGCATAACGTAGCTCAAACATGGTTTCGTTTGCACGAAACATGGCACACAACACTATTTGGTATATATTATTGTGTAGAAATGGTTATAATTTAAAATCATAGTGGTACACTAGAAATTACGTGTCAAGTTGGGATTTTATGGGTATTTATGCTTTTTTGGCACTTTCGCGCATAAAGTAGTTCAAACTTTGTTTGTTTTTCCACGAAACTTTGCACAAAACACTATTGTTATAACTTATGGTATTGAAGTGGTTAGAATTGAATATGATAGTTATATGCTAGAAAGCACGTGTTAAGTTGCGATTTTATGGGTTTTTAAGTGTTTTTGGCATTTTCGCCCATAAATTAGCTCAAACTTGATTTGTCTTGCACAAAACTTGGCACACAACACTATTTGGTATTTATTATTGTGTAGAAGTGGTTAGATTTTAAAATCATACTCATATGCCAGAAATTACGTGTTAAGTTATGATTTTATGGGTTTTTATGCTATTTTGGCACTTTCGCGCATAAAGTACCTCAAACTTTGTTTGTTTTGCACGAAAACTTGCACACAACACTATTTGGTATAAATTATTGTGTTGAAGTGGTTAGAATTTAATATTGTAGATATATGATAGAAATTACGTGTTAAGTGTTTTTGGCAATTTCGCGCATGAAGTAGCTCCAGCTTGGTTTGTTTTCCACGAAAGGTTGTACACAACACTATTTTGTATATAATATTGTGTTGAAGTGGTTAGAATTCAAAATCATAGTCATATTCTACAAGTTTCGAGTTATGTTGCGATTTTATGGGTTTTTAAGCCTTTTTGGCACTTTCGTGCATAAAATAGCTTAGACTTGGTTTGATTTGCGCGAAACTTGGCACACAACACTATTTGGTATATATTATTTTGTTTACGTGGTTCGAATTCGATATCGTAGTCATATGCTAGAAATTACGTGTTTAGTTGTGACTTTATGCGTTTTTAATCCTTTTTGGCACTTTCGCGCATAAAGTAGCTCAAACTTGGTTTGTCTTGCACGAAACTTGGCACACAACACTATTTGGTATATATTATTGTGTAGAAGTGGTTAGAATTTAAAATCATAGTCATATGCTTGAAATTACGTGTTAACTTGCGATTTTATGGGTTTTTATGCTATTTTGGCACTTTTGCGCCTAAAGTAGCTCAAACTATGTTTGTTTTGCTCGAAACCTTGCACACAATACTATTTGGTATAAATTATTGTGTTGAAGTGGTTAGAATTTAATATTGTAGTTATATGATAGAAATTACGTGTTAAGTGTTTTTGGCACTTTAGCGCATGAAATAGCTCAAGCATGGTTCGTTTTCCACGAAAGGTTGTGCACAACACTATTTCGTATATTATATTGTGTTGAAGTGGTTAGAATTAAAAATCATAGTCATATTCTACAACTTCCGTGTTATGTTGCGATTTTATGGGTTTTTAAGCCTTTTTGGCACTTTCGTGAATAAAGTAGCTTAGACTTGGTTTGACTTGCGCGAAACATGGGACACAAAACTATTTGGTATTTATTATTTTGTTCAAGTGGTTAGAATATAATATCATAGTCATATATTATTGTGTAGAAATGGTTAGAATTTAAAATCATAGTCGTATGCTAGAAATTATGTGTTAAGTTGCGATTTTATGGGTATTTATGGTTTTTTGGCACTATCGCGCATAAAGTAGTTCAAACTTTGTTTGTTTTTCCACGAAACTTTGCACAAAACACTATTGTTATAACTTATGGTATTGAAGTGGTTAGAATTGAATATGATAGTTATATGCTAGAAAGTACGTGTTAAGTTGCGATTTTATGGGTTTTTAAGTGTTTTTGGCATTTTCCCGCGTAAATTAGCTTAAACTTGGTTTGTTTTGAACCAAAGTTGGCACACAACACTATTTGGTTTATATTATTTTGTTTACGTGGTTAGAATTCGATATCGTAGTCATATGCTAGAAGTTACTTGTTTAGTTGTGATTTTATGCGTTTTTAAGCCCTTTTGGGACTTTCCCGCATAAAGTAGCTCAAACTTTATTTGTCTTGCCCGAAACTTGGCACACAACACTATTTGGTATTTATTATTGTGTAGAAGTGGTTAGAATTTGAAATCATAGTCATATGCTAGAAATTACGTGTTAAGTTGCGATTTTATGGGTTTTTATGCTATTTTGACACTTTCGCGCATAAAGTAGCTCAAACTTTGTTATGCACGAAACCTTGCACACAACACTATTTGGTATAAATTATTGTTTTGAAGTGGTTAAAATTTAATATTTTAGTTATATGATAGAAATTACGTGTTAAGTGTTTTTGGCACTTTCGCGCATGAAATAGCTCAAGCATGGTTTGTTTTCCACGAAAGGTTGTGCACAACACTATTTCGTATATTATATTGTGTTAAAGTGGTTAGAATTAAAAATCATAGTCATATTCTACAACTTCCGTGTTAAGTTGCGATTTTATGGGTTTTTAAGCCTTTTTGGCACTTTCGTGAATAAAGTAGCTTAGACTTGGTTTGATTTGCACGAAACATGGGACACAAAACTATTTGGTATTTATTATTGTGTTCAAGTGGTTAGAGGATAATATCATAGTCATATACTAAAAATTACGTATTAAGTTGTGATTTAATAGGTTTTTAAGCTTTGTTGGCACTATAGCGCATAAAGTAGCTCAGACATGGTTTCTTTTGCACGAAACATGGCACACAACAGTATTTGTTATATATTATTGTGTAGAAATGGTTAGAATTTAAAATCATAGTTCTATGCTAGAAATTATGTGTTAAGTTGCGATTTTATGGGTATTTATGCTTTTTTGGCACTTTCGCGCATAAAGTAGTTCAAACTTTGTTTGTTTTTCCACGAAACTTTGCAAAAAACACTATTGTTATAACTTATGGTGTTGAAGTGCTTAGAATTGAATATGATAGTTATATGCTAGAAAGTACGTTTTAAGTTGCGATTTTATGGGTTTTTAAGTGTTTTTGGCATTTTCCCCCGTAAATTAGCTTAAACTTGGTTTGTTTTGAACAAAAGTTGGCATACAACACTATTTGGTTTATATTATTTTGTTTACGTGGTTAGAATTCGATATCGTAGTCATATGCTAGAAGTTACTTGTTTAGTTGTGATTTTATGCGTTTTTAAGCCTTTCTGGCACTTTCCCGCATAAAGTAGCTCAAACTTTATTTGTCTTGCCCGAAACTTGGCACACAACACTATTTGGTATTTATTATTGTGTAGAAGTGGTTAGAATTTAAAATCATAGTCATATGCTAGAAATTACGTGTTAAGTTGCGATTTTATGGGTTTTTATGCTATTTTGGCACTTTCGCGCATAAAGTAGCTCAAACTTTGTTTGTTATGCACGAAACCTTGCACACAACACTATTTGGTATAAATTATTGTTTTGAAGTGGTTAGAATTTAATATTGTAGTTATATGATAGAACTTACGTGTTTAGTGTTTTTGGCACTTTCGCGCATGAAATAGCTCAAGTATGGTTTGTTTTCCACGAAAGGTTGTGCACAACACTATTTCGTATATTATATTGTGTTAAAGTGGTTAGAATTTAAAATCATAGTCATATTCTACAACTTCCGTGTTAAGTTGCGATTTTATGGGTTTTTAAGCCTTTTTGGCACTTTCGTGAATAAAGTAGCTTAGACTTGGTTTGATTTGCGCGAAACATGGGACACAAAACTATTTGGTATTTATTATTGTGTTCAAGTGGTTAGAGTATAATATCATAGTCATATACTAAAAATTACGTATTAAGTTGTGATTTAATAGGTTTTTAAGCTTTGTTGGCACTATAGCGCATAAAGTAGCTCAAACATGGTTTCTTTTGCACGAAACATGGCACACAACAGTATTTGTTATATATTATTGTGTAGAAATGGTTAGAATTTAAAATCATAGTTGTATGCTAGAAATTATGTGTTAAGTTGCGATTTTATGGGTATTTATGCTTTTTTGGCACTTTCGCGCATAAAGTAGTTCAAACTTTGTTTGTTTTTCCACGAAACTTTGCACAAAACACTATTGTTATAACTTATGGTGTTGAAGTGGTTAGAATTGAATATGATAGTTATATGCTAGAAAGTACGTGTTAAGTTGCGATTTTATGGGTTTTTAAGTGTTTTTGGCATTTTCCCGCGTAAATTAGCTTAAACTTGGTTTGTTTTGAACAAAAGTTGGCACACAACACTATTTGGTTTATATTATTTTGTTTACGTGGCTAGAATTCGATATCGTAGTCATATGCTAGAAGTTACTTGTTTAGTTGTGATTTTATGCGTTTTTAAGCCCTTTTGGGACTTTCCCGCATAAAGTAGCTCAAACTTTATTTGTCTTGCCCGAAACTTGGCACACAACACTATTTGGTATTTATTATTGTGTAGAAGTGGTTAGAATTTAAAATCATAGTCATATGCTAGAAATTACGTGTTAAGTTGCGATTTTATGGGTTTTTATGCTATTTTGACACTTTCGCGCATAAAGTAGCTCAAACTTTGTTATGCACGAAACCTTGCACACAACACTATTTGGTATAAATTATTGTTTTGAAGTGGTTAGAATTTAATATTTTAGTTATATGATAGAAATTACGTGTTAAGTGTTTTTGGCACTTTCGCGCATGAAATAGCTCAAGCATGGTTTGTTTTCCACGAAAGGTTGTGCACAACACTATTTCGTATATTATATTGTGTTAAAGTGGTTAGAATTAAAAATCATAGTCATATTCTACAACTTCCGTGTTAAGTTGCGATTTTATGGGTTTTTAAGCCTTTTTGGCACTTTCGTGAATAAAGTAGCTTAGACTTGGTTTGACTTGCGCGAAACATGGGACACAAAACTATTTGGTATTTATTATTTTGTTCAAGTGGTTAGAATATAATATCATAGTCATATACTAAAAATTACGTATTAAGTTTTGATTTAATAGGTTTTTAAGCTTTGTTGGCACTATAGCGCATAAAGTAGCTCAAACATGGTTTCTTTTGCACGAAACATGGTACACAACAGTATTTGTTATATATTATTGTGTAGAAATGGTTAGAATTTAAAATCATAGTCGTATGCTAGAAATTATGTGTTAAGTTGCGATTTTATGGGTATTTATGGTTTTTTGGCACTATCGCGCATAAAGTAGTTCAAACTTTGTTTGTTTTTCCACGAAACTTTGCACAAAACACTATTGTTATAACTTATGGTGTTGAAGTGCTTAGAATTGAATATGATAGTTATATGCTAGAAAGTACGTTTTAAGTTGCGATTTTATGGGTTTATAAGTGTTTTTGGCATTTTCCCCCGTAAATTAGCTTAAACTTGGTTTGTTTTGAACAAAAGTTGGCACACAACACTATTTGGTTTATATTATTTTGTTTACGTGGTTAGAATTCGATATCGTAGTCATATGCTAGAAGTTACTTGTTTAGTTGTGATTTTATGCGTTTTTAAGCCCTTTAGGGACTTTCCCGCATAAAGTAGCTCAAACTTTATTTGTCTTGCCCGAAACTTGGCACACAACACTATTTGATATTTATTATTGTGTAGAAGTGGTTAGAATTTAAAATCATAGTCATATGCTAGAAATTACGTGTTAAGTTGCGATTTTATGGGTTTTTATGCTATTTTGGCACTTTCGCGCATAAAGTAGCTAAAACTTTGTTTGTTATGCACGAAACCTTGCACACAACACTATTTGGTATAAATTATTGTTTTGAAGTGGTTAGAATTTAATATTTTAGTTATATGATAGAAATTACGTGTTAAGTGTTTTTGGCACTTTCGCGAATGAAATAGCTCAAGCATGGTTTGTTTTCCACGAATGGTTGTGCACAACACTATTTCGTATATTATATTGTGTTAAAGTGGTTAGAATTAAAAATCATAGTCATATTCTACAACTTCCGTGTTAAGTTGCGATTTTATGGGTTTTTAAGCCTTTTTGGCACTTTCGTGAATAAAGTAGCTTAGACTTGGTTTGATTTGCGCGAAACATGGGACACAAAACTATTTGGTATTTATTATTGTGTTCAAGTGGTTAGAGTATAATATCATAGTCATATACTAAAAATTACGTATTAAGTTGTGATTTAATAGGTTTTTAAGCTTTGTTGGCACTATAGCGCATAAAGTAGCTCAAACATGGTTTCTTTTGCACGAAACATGGCACACAACAGTATTTGTTATATATTATTGTGTAGAAATGGTTAGAATTTAAAATCATAGTTGTATGCTAGAAATTATGTGTTAAGTTGCGATTTTATGGGTATTTATGCTTTTTTGGCACTTTCGCGCATAAAGTAGTTCAAACTTTGTTTGTTTTTCCACGAAACTTTGCACAAAACACTATTGTTATAACTTATGGTGTTGAAGTGGATAGAATTGAATATGATAGTTATATGCTAGAAAGTACGTGTTAAGTTGCGATTTTATGGGTTTTTAAGTGTTTTTGGCATTTTCCCGCGTAAATTAGCTTAAACTTGGTTTGTTTTGAACAAAAGTTGGCACACAACACTATTTGGTTTATATTATTTTGTTTACGTGGCTAGAATTCGATATCGTAGTCATATGCTAGAAGTTACTTGTTTAGTTGTGATTTTATGCGTTTTTAAGCCCTTTTGGGACTTTCCCGCATAAAGTAGCTCAAACTTTATTTGTCTTGCCCGAAACTTGGCACACAACACTATTTGGTATTTATTATTGTGTAGAAGTGGTTAGAATTTAAAATCATAGTCATATGCTAGAAATTACGTGTTAAGTTGCGATTTTATGGGTTTTTATGCTATTTTGGCACTTTCGCGCATAAAGTAGCTAAAACTTTGTTTGTTATGCACGAAACCTTGCACACAACACTATTTGGTATAAATTATTGTTTTGAAGTGGTTAGAATTTAATATTTTAGTTATATGATAGAAATTACGTGTTAAGTGTTTTTGGCACTTTCGCGAATGAAATAGCTCAAGCATGGTTTGTTTTCCACGAATGGTTGTGCACAACACTATTTCGTATATTATATTGTGTTAAAGTGGTTAGAATTAAAAATCATAGTCATATTCTACAACTTCCGTGTTAAGTTGCGATTTTATGGGTTTTTAAGCCTTTTTGGCACTTTCGTGAATAAAGTAGCTTAGACTTGGTTTGATTTGCGCGAAACATGGGACACAAAACTATTTGGTATTTATTATTGTGTTCAAGTGGTTAGAGTATAATATCATAGTCATATACTAAAAATTACGTATTAAGTTGTGATTTAATAGGTTTTTAAGCTTTGTTGGCACTATAGCGCATAAAGTAGCTCAAACATGGTTTCTTTTGCACGAAACATGGCACACAACAGTATTTGTTATATATTATTGTGTAGAAATGGTTAGAATTTAAAATCATAGTTGTATGCTAGAAATTATGTGTTAAGTTGCGATTTTATGGGTATTTATGCTTTTTTGGCACTTTCGCGCATAAAGTAGTTCAAACTTTGTTTGTTTTTCCACGAAACTTTGCACAAAACACTATTGTTATAACTTATGGTGTTGAAGTGGATAGAATTGAATATGATAGTTATATGCTAGAAAGTACGTGTTAAGTTGCGATTTTATGGGTTTTTAAGTGTTTTTGGCATTTTCCCGCGTAAATTAGCTTAAACTTGGTTTGTTTTGAACAAAAGTTGGCACACAACACTATTTGGTTTATATTATTTTGTTTACGTGGCTAGAATTCGATATCGTAGTCATATGCTAGAAGTTACTTGTTTAGTTGTGATTTTATGCGTTTTTAAGCCCTTTTGGGACTTTCCCGCATAAAGTAGCTCAAACTTTATTTGTCTTGCCCGAAACTTGGCACACAACACTATTTGGTATTTATTATTGTGTAGAAGTGGTTAGAATTTAAAATCATAGTCATATGCTAGAAATTACGTGTTAAGTTGCGATTTTATGGGTTTTTATGCTATTTTGACACTTTCGCGCATAAAGTAGCTCAAACTTTGTTATGCACGAAACCTTGCACACAACACTATTTGGTATAAATTATTGTTTTGAAGTGGTTAGAATTTAATATTTTAGTTATATGATAGAAATTACGTGTTAAGTGTTTTTGGCACTTTCGCGCATGAAATAGCTCAAGCATGGTTTGTTTTCCACGAAAGGTTGTGCACAACACTATTTCGTATATTATATTGTGTTAAAGTGGTTAGAATTAAAAATCATAGTCATATTCTACAACTTCCGTGTTAAGTTGCGATTTTATGGGTTTTTAAGCCTTTTTGGCACTTTCGTGAATAAAGTAGCTTAGACTTGGTTTGACTTGCGCGAAACATGGGACACAAAACTATTTGGTATTTATTATTTTGTTCAAGTGGTTAGAATATAATATCATAGTCATATACTAAAAATTACGTATTAAGTTTTGATTTAATAGGTTTTTAAGCTTTGTTGGCACTATAGCGCATAAAGTAGCTCAAACATGGTTTCTTTTGCACGAAACATGGTACACAACAGTATTTGTTATATATTATTGTGTAGAAATGGTTAGAATTTAAAATCATAGTCGTATGCTAGAAATTATGTGTTAAGTTGCGATTTTATGGGTATTTATGGTTTTTTGGCACTATCGCGCATAAAGTAGTTCAAACTTTGTTTGTTTTTCCACGAAACTTTGCACAAAACACTATTGTTATAACTTATGGTGTTGAAGTGCTTAGAATTGAATATGATAGTTATATGCTAGAAAGTACGTTTTAAGTTGCGATTTTATGGGTTTATAAGTGTTTTTGGCATTTTCCCCCGTAAATTAGCTTAAACTTGGTTTGTTTTGAACAAAAGTTGGCACACAACACTATTTGGTTTATATTATTTTGTTTACGTGGTTAGAATTCGATATCGTAGTCATATGCTAGAAGTTACTTGTTTAGTTGTGATTTTATGCGTTTTTAAGCCCTTTAGGGACTTTCCCGCATAAAGTAGCTCAAACTTTATTTGTCTTGCCCGAAACTTGGCACACAACACTATTTGATATTTATTATTGTGTAGAAGTGGTTAGAATTTAAAATCATAGTCATATGCTAGAAATTACGTGTTAAGTTGCGATTTTATGGGTTTTTATGCTATTTTGGCACTTTCGCGCATAAAGTAGCTAAAACTTTGTTTGTTATGCACGAAACCTTGCACACAACACTATTTGGTATAAATTATTGTTTTGAAGTGGTTAGAATTTAATATTTTAGTTATATGATAGAAATTACGTGTTAAGTGTTTTTGGCACTTTCGCGAATGAAATAGCTCAAGCATGGTTTGTTTTCCACGAATGGTTGTGCACAACACTATTTCGTATATTATATTGTGTTAAAGTGGTTAGAATTAAAAATCATAGTCATATTCTACAACTTCCGTGTTAAGTTGCGATTTTATGGGTTTTTAAGCCTTTTTGGCACTTTCGTGAATAAAGTAGCTTAGACTTGGTTTGATTTGCGCGAAACATGGGACACAAAACTATTTGGTATTTATTATTGTGTTCAAGTGGTTAGAGTATAATATCATAGTCATATACTAAAAATTACGTATTAAGTTGTGATTTAATAGGTTTTTAAGCTTTGTTGGCACTATAGCGCATAAAGTAGCTCAAACATGGTTTCTTTTGCACGAAACATGGCACACAACAGTATTTGTTATATATTATTGTGTAGAAATGGTTAGAATTTAAAATCATAGTTGTATGCTAGAAATTATGTGTTAAGTTGCGATTTTATGGGTATTTATGCTTTTTTGGCACTTTCGCGCATAAAGTAGTTCAAACTTTGTTTGTTTTTCCACGAAACTTTGCACAAAACACTATTGTTATAACTTATGGTGTTGAAGTGGATAGAATTGAATATGATAGTTATATGCTAGAAAGTACGTTTTAAGTTGCGATTTTATGGGTTTTTAAGTGTTTTTGGCATTTTCCCCCGTAAATTAGCTTAAACTTGGTTTGTTTTGAACAAAAGTTGGCACACAACACTATTTGGTTTATATTATTTTGTTTACGTGGTTAGAATTCGATATCGTAGTCATATGCTAGAAGTTACTTGTTTAGTTGTGATTTTATGCGTTTTTAAGCCCTTTAGGGACTTTCCCGCATAAAGTAGCTCAAACTTTATTTGTCTTGCCCGAAACTTGGCACACAACACTATTTGATATTTATTATTGTGTAGAAGTGGTTAGAATTTAAAATCATAGTCATATGCTAGAAATTACGTGTTAAGTTGCGATTTTATGGGTTTTTATGCTATTTTGGCACTTTCGCGCATAAAGTAGCTAAAACTTTGTTTGTTATGCACGAAACCTTGCACACAACACTATTTGGTATAAATTATTGTTTTGAAGTGGTTAGAATTTAATATTTTAGTTATATGATAGAAATTACGTGTTAAGTGTTTTTGGCACTTTCGCGAATGAAATAGCTCAAGCATGGTTTGTTTTCCACGAATGGTTGTGCACAACACTATTTCGTATATTATATTGTGTTAAAGTGGTTAGAATTAAAAATCATAGTCATATTCTACAACTTCCGTGTTAAGTTGCGATTTTATGGGTTTTTAAGCCTTTTTGGCACTTTCGTGAATAAAGTAGCTTAGACTTGGTTTGATTTGCGCGAAACATGGGACACAAAACTATTTGGTATTTATTATTGTGTTCAAGTGGTTAGAGTATAATATCATAGTCATATACTAAAAATTACGTATTAAGTTGTGATTTAATAGGTTTTTAAGCTTTGTTGGCACTATAGCGCATAAAGTAGCTCAAACATGGTTTCTTTTGCACGAAACATGGCACACAACAGTATTTGTTATATATTATAGTGTAGAAATGGTTAGAATTTAAAATCATAGTTGTATGCTAGAAATTATGTGTTAAGTTGCGATTTTATGGGTATTTATGCTTTTTTGGCACTTTCGCGCATAAAGTAGTTCAAACTTTGTTTGTTTTTCCACGAAACTTTGCACAAAACACTATTGTTATAACTTATGGTGTTGAAGTGGATAGAATTGAATATGATAGTTATATGCTAGAAAGTACGTTTTAAGTTGCGATTTTATGGGTTTTTAAGTGTTTTTGGCATTTTCCCCCGTAAATTAGCTTAAACTTGGTTTGTTTTGAACAAAAGTTGGCACACAACACTATTTGGTTTATATTATTTTGTTTACGTGGTTAGAATTCGATATCGTAGTCATATGCTAGAAGTTACTTGTTTAGTTGTGATTTTATGCGTTTTTAAGCCTTTCTAGCACTTTCCCGCATAAAGTCGCTCAAACTTTATTTGTCTTGCCCGAA
Source organism: Amaranthus tricolor (assembly GCF_026212465.1). Classification (NCBI taxonomy): domain Eukaryota; kingdom Viridiplantae; phylum Streptophyta; class Magnoliopsida; order Caryophyllales; family Amaranthaceae; genus Amaranthus; species Amaranthus tricolor. The sequence continues at coordinate 21,522,485 of NC_080048.1, forward strand.
ACTTGGCACACAACACTATTTGGTATTTATTATTGCGTAGAAGTGGTTAGAATTTAAAATCATAGTCATATGCTAGAAATTACGTGTTAAGTTGCGATTTTATGGGTTTTTATGCTATTTTGGCACTTTCGCGCATAAAGTAGCTCAAACTTTGTTTGTTATGCACGAAACCTTGCACACAACACTATTTGGTATAAATTATTGTTTTGAAGTGGTTAGAATTTAATATTGTAGTTATATGATAGAAATTACGTGTTAAGTGTTTTTGGCACTTTCGCGCATGAAATAGCTCAAGCATGGTTTGTTTTCCACGAAAGGTTGTGCACAACACTATTTCGTATATTATATTGTGTTGAAGTGGTTAGAATTAAAAATCATAGTCATATTCTACAACTTCCGTGTTATGTTGCGATTTTATGGGTTTTTAAGCCTTTTTGGCACTTTCGTGCATAAAGTAGCGTAAACTTAGTTTGATTTGCGCGATTCTTGAACACAAAACTATTTCGTATATATTATTGTGTTCAAGTGGTTAGTATATAATATCATAGTCATATACAAAAAATTACGTATTAAGTTGTGATTTTATAGGTTTTTAAGCTTTGTTGGCACTATAGCGCATAACGTAGCTCAAACATGGTTTCTTTTGCACGAAACATGGCACACAACACTATTTGGTATATATTATTGTGTAGAAATGGTTGAAATTTAAAATCATAGTCGTATGCTAGAAATTACGTGTTAAGTTGCGATTTTATGGGTATTTATGCTTTTTTGGCACTTTCGCTCATAAAGTAGTTCAAACTTTGTTTGTTTTTCACCGAAACTTTGCACAAAATACTATTGTTATAATTTATTGTGTAGAAGTGGTTAGAATTGAATACCATAGTTATATTCTAGAAAGTACGTGTTAAGTTGCGATTTTATGGGTTTTTAAGTGTTTTTTGCATTTTCGCGCGTTAATTAGCTTAAACTTCTTTTGTTTTGCACAAAAGTACGCACACAACACTATTTGGTTTATATTATTGTGTTTACGTAGTTTGAATTCGATATCGTAGTCATATGCTAGAAATTACGTGTTTAGTTGTGATTTTATGCGTTTTTAAGCCTTTTTGGCACTTTCGAGCATAAAGTAGCTCAAACTTGATTTGTCTTGCACAAAACTTGGCACACAACACTATTTGATATTTATTATTGTGTAGAAGTGGTTAGAATTTAAAATCATTCTCATATGCTAGAAATTACGTGTTAAGTTGTGATTTTATGGGTTTTTTTGTTATTTTGGCACTTTCGCGTATAAAGTAGCTCAAACTTTGTTTGTTTTGCACGAAACCTTGCACACAACACTATTTGGTATAAATTATTGTGTTGAAGTAGTTAGAATTTAATATTGTAGTTATATGGTAGAAATTACGTGTTAAGTGTTTTTGGCAATTTCGCGCATGAAGTAGCTCAAGCTTGGTTTTTTTTCCACGAAAGGTTGTACACAACACTATTTCGTATATTATATTGTGTTGAAGTGGTTAGAATTAAAAATCATAGTCATATTCTACAACTTCCGTGTAAAGTTGCGATTTTATTGGTTTTTAAGCCTTTTTGGCACTTTCGTGAATAAAGTTGCTTAGACTTGGTTTGATTTGCGTGAAACTTGGGACACAAAACTATTTGGTATTTATTATTGTGTTCAAGTGGTAAGAATATAATATCATAGTCATATACTAAAAATTACGTATTAAGTTGTGATTTAATAGGTTTTTAAGCTTTGTTGGCACTATAGCGCATAAAGGAGCTCAAACATGGTTTATTTTGCACGAAACATGGCACACAACAGTATTTGTTATATATTATGGTGTAGAAACGGTTAGAATTTAAAATCATAGTCGTATGCTAGAAATTACGTGTTAAGTTGAGATTTTATGGGTTTTTATGCTATTTTGGCACTTTTGCGCCTAAAGTAGCTCAAACTTTGTTTGTTATGCACGAAACCTTGCACACAACACTATTTGGTATAAATTATTGTTTTGAAGTGGTTAGAATTTAATATTGTAGTTATATGATAGAAATTACGTGTTAAGTGTTTTTGGCACTTTCGCGCATGAAATAGCTCAAGCATGGTTTGTTTTCCACGAAAGGTTGTGCACAACACTATTTCGTATATTATATTGTGTTGAAGTGGTTAGAATTAAAAATCATAGTCATATTCTACAACTTCCGTGTTATGTTGCGATTTTATGGGTTTTTAAGCCTTTTTGGCACTTTCGTGCATAAAGTAGCGTAAACTTAGTTTGATTTGCGCGATTCTTGAACACAAAACTATTTCGTATATATTATTGTGTTCAAGTGGTTAGTATATAATATCATAGTCATATACAAAAAATTACGTATTAAGTTGTGATTTTATAGGTTTTTAAGCTTTGTTGGCACTATAGCGCATAACGTAGCTCAAACATGGTTTCTTGTGCACGAAACATGGCACACAACACTATTTGGTATATATTATTGTGTAGAAATGGTTGAAATTTAAAATCATAGTCGTATGCTAGAAATTACGTGTTAAGTTGCGATTTTATGGGTATTTATGCTTTTTTGGCACTTTCGCGCATAAAGTAGTTCAAACTTTGTTTGTTTTTCACCGAAACTTTGCACAAAATACTATTGTTATAATTTATTGTGTAGAAGTGGTTAGAATTGAATACCATAGTTATATTCTAGAAAGTACGTGTTAAGTTGCGATTTTATGGGTTTTTAAGTGTTTTTTGCATTTTCGCGCGTTAATTAGCTTAAACTTGTTTTGTTTTGCACAAAAGTACGCACACAACACTATTTGGTTTATATTATTGTGTTTACGTAGTTTGAATTCGATATCGTAGTCATATGCTAGAAATTACGTGTTTAGTTGTGATTTTATGCGTTTTTAAGCCTTTTTGGCACTTTCGAGCATAAAGTAGCTCAAACTTGATTTGTCTTGCACAAAACTTGGCACACAACACTATTTGATATTTATTATTGTGTAGAAGTGGTTAGAATTTAAAATCATTCTCATATGCTAGAAATTACGTGTTAAGTTGTGATTTTATGCGTTTTTTTTGTTATTTTGGCACTTTCGCGTATAAAGTAGCTCAAACTTTGTTTGTTTTGCACGAAACCTTGCACACAACACTATTTGGTATAAATTATTGTGTTGAAGTAGTTAGAATTTAATATTGTAGTTATATGGTAGAAATTACGTGTTAAGTGTTTTTGGCAATTTCGCGCATGAAGTAGCTCAAGCTTGGTTTTTTTTCCACGAAAGGTTGTACACAACACTATTTCGTATATTATATTGTGTTGAAGTGGTTAGAATTAAAAATCATAGTCATATTCTACAACTTCCGTGTAAAGTTGCGATTTTATTGGTTTTTAAGCCTTTTTGGCACTTTCGTGAATAAAGTTGCTTAGACTTGGTTTGATTTGCGTGAAACTTGGGACACAAAACTATTTGGTATTTATTATTGTGTTCAAGTGGTAAGAATATAATATCATAGTCATATACTAAAAATTACGTATTAAGTTGTGATTTAATAGGTTTTTAAGCTTTGTTGGCACTATAGCGCATAAAGGAGCTCAAACATGGTTTATTTTGCACGAAACATGGCACACAACAGTATTTGTTATATATTATGGTGTAGAAACGGTTAGAATTTAAAATCATAGTCGTATGCTAGAAATTACGTGTTAAGTTGAGATTTTATGGGTTTTTATGCTATTTTGGCACTTTTGCGCCTAAAGTAGCTCAAACTTTGTTTGTTTTGCACGAAACCTTGCACACAACACTATTTGGTATAAAATATTATGTTGAAGTGGTTAGAATTTAATATTGTAGTTATATTATAGAAATTACGTGTTAAGTGTTTTTGGCCCTTTCGCGCATGAAATAGCTCAAGCTTGGTTTGTTTTCCACGAAAGGTTGTACACAACACTATTTTGTATATAATATTCTGTTGAAGTGGTTAGAATTAAAATCATAGTTTTATTCTACAACTTCCGTGTTAACTTGGGATTTTATGGGTTTTTAAGCTTTTTTGGCACTATCGTGCATAAAGTAGCTTAGACTTGGTTTTATTTGCGCGAAACATGGGCCACAAAACTAATTGGTGTATATTATTGTGTTCAAGTGGTTAGAATATAATATCATTGTCATATACTAAAAATTACGTATTAAGTTGTGATTTTTTACGTTTTTAAGCTTTGTTTGCATTTAGCTCATAACGTAGCTCCAACATGGTTTCTTTTGCACGAAACATGGCACACAACACTATTTGGTATATATTATTTTGTAGAAATGGTTAGATTTAAAAATCATAGTCGTATGCTAGAAATTACCTGTTAAGTTGCGATTGTATGGGTATTTACGCTTTTTTGGCACTTTCGCGCATAAAGTAGCTCAAAAAACTATTGTTATAACTTATGGTGTTGAAGTGGTTAGAATTGAATATGATAGTTATATGCTAGAAAGTACGTGTTAAGTTGCAATTTTATGGGTTTGTAAGTGTATTTGGCATTTTCGCTCGTAAAATAGCTTAAACTTGGTTTGTTTTGCACAAAAGTTCGCACACAACACTATTTAGTGTATATTATTGTGTTTACGTGGTTAGAATTCGTCATCGTAGTCATATGCTAGAAATTACGTGTTTAATAGTGATTTTATGCGTTTTTAAGCCTTTTTGGCACTTTTACGCATAAAGAAGCTCAAACTTGATTTGTCTTGCACAAAACTTGGCACACAACACTATTTGGTATTTATTATTGTGTAGAAGTGGTTAGAATTTAAAATCATACTCATATGCTAGAAATTACGTGTTAAGTTGTGATGTTATGGGTTTTTATGCTATTTTGGCACTGTCGCGCATAAAGTAGCTCAAACTTTGTTTGTTTTGCTCGAAACCTTGCACGCAATACTATTTGGTATAAATTATTGTGTTGAAGTGGTTAGAATTTAATATTGTAGTTATATAATAGAAATTACGTGTTAAGTGTTTTTGGCACTTTCGTCCATGAAGTAGCTCAAGCTTGGTTTGTTTTCCACGAAAGGTTGTACACAACACTATTTTGTATATAATATTGTGTTTAGGTGGTAAGAAATAAAAATCATAGTGATATTCTACAACTTCCGTGTTAAGTTGCGATTTTATGGGTTTTTAAGCCTTTTTGGTACTTTCGTGCATAAAGTAGTTTAGACTTGGTTTGATTTGCGCGAAACTTGGGCCACAAAACTATTTGGTATATATTATTGTGTTCAAGTGGTTAGAATATAATATCATAGTCATATACTAAAAATTACGTATTAAGTTGTGATTTTATAGGTTTTTAAGCTTTGTTGGCACTATAGCGCATAACGTAGCTCAAACATGGTTTCTTTTGCACGAAACATGGCACACAACACTATTTGGTATATATTATTGTGTAGAAATGGTTAGAATTTAAAATCATAGTCGTATGTTAGAAATTACGTGTTAAGTTTCGATTTTATGGGTATTTATGCTTTTTTGGCAATTTCGCGTATAAAGTAGTTCAAACTTTATTTGTTTTTCCACGAAGCTTTACACAAAACAATATTGTTAATTTGTTATAATTTATTGTGTTGAAGTGGTTAGAATTGAATATCATAGTTATATGCTAAAAGGTACGTGTTAAGTTTTGATTTTATGGGTTTTTAAGTGTTTTTGGCATTTTCGCGCGTAAATTAGCTTAAACTTGTTTTGTTTTGCACAAAAGTTTGCACACAACACTATTTGGTTTATATTATTGTGTTTATGTGGTTAGAATTCGATATCGTAGTCATATGCTAGAAATTACGTGATTTGTTGTCATTTTATGCGATTTTAAGCCTTTTTGGCACTTTCGCGCATAAAGTAGCTCAAACTTGATTTGTCTTGCACAAAACTTGGCACACAACACTATTTGGTATTTATTATTGTGTAGAAGTGGTTATAATTTAAAATAATACTCATATGCTAGAAATTACGTGTTAAGCTGCAATTTTATGGGTTTTTATGCTATTTTGGCACTGTCACGCATAAAGTAGCTCAAACTTTGTTTGTTTTGCATGAAACCTTGCACGCAACACTATTTGGTATAAATTATTGTGTTGAAGCTGTTAGAATTTCATATTGTAGTTATATGATAGAAATTACGTGTTAAGTGTTTTTGGCACTTTCGCACATGATGTAGCTCCAGTTTGGTTTATTTTCCATGTTGTACACAACACTATTTTGTATATAATATTGTGTTGAAGTGGTTAGAATTAAAAATCATAGTGATATTCTACAACTTCCGTGTTAAGTTGCGATTTTAAGGGTTTTTAAGCCTTTTTGGCACTTTCGTGCATAAAGTAGCTTAGAGATGTTTTGATTTGCGTGAAAATTGGCACACAACACTATTTGGTATATATTTTTTTGTTTACGTGGTTAGAATTCGATATTACAGTCATATGCTAGAAATTACGTGTTTAGTTGTGATTTTATGCGTTTTAAGCCTTTTTGGCACTTTTACGGATAAAGTAGCTCAAGCTTGGTTTGTCTTGCACGAACCTTGGCACACAACACTATTTGGTATATATTATTGTGTAGAAGTGGTTAGAATTTAAAATCATAGTCATATACTAGAAATTACGTGGTAAGTTGTGATTTTATGGGTTTTTGTGCTATTTTGGTACTTTCACGCATAAAATAGCTCAAACTTTTTTTGTTTTGCACGAAACCTTGCACAGAACACTATTTGGTATAAATTATTGTGTTGAAGTGGTTAGAATTTAATATTGTAGTTATATGACAGAAATTACGTGTTAAGTGTTTTTGGCAATTTCGCGCATGAAATAGCTCAAGCTTGTTTGTTTTCCACGAAAGGTTGTACACAACACTATTTTGTATATAATATTGTGTTGAAGTGGTTAGAATTAAAAATCATAGTCATATTCTACAACTTACGTGTTAAGTTGTTATTTTATGGGTTTTGAAGCCTTTTTGGCACTTTTGTGCCTAAAGTAGCTTAGACTTGGTTTGATTTGCGCCAAACTATTTGGTATATATTATTGTGTTTTAGTGGTTAGAATATAATATCATAGTCATATACTAAAAATTACGTATTAAGTTGTGATTTAAAAGGTTTTTAAGCATTGTTGGCACTATAGCGCATAAAGTAGCTCAAACATGGTTTCTTTTGCACGAAACATGGCACACAAGACTATTTTGGTATATATTATTGTGTAGAAATGGTTAGAATTTAAAATCATAGTCGTATGCTAGAAATTACGTGTTAAGTTGCGATTTTATGGGTATATGCTTTTTTGGCACTTTCGCGCATAAAGTAGTTCAAACCTTGTTTGTTTTTCCACGATACTTTGCATAAAACACTATTGTTATAACTTATGGTGTTGAAGTGGTAAGAATTGAATATGATAGTTATATGCTAGAAAGTACGTGTTAAGTTGCGATTTTATGGGTTTTTAAGTGTTTTTGGCATTTTCCCGCGTAAATTAGCTTAAACTTGGTTTGTTTTGAACAAAAGTTGGCACACAACACTATTTGGTTTATATTATTGTGTTTACGTGGTTATAACTCGATATCGTAGTCATATGCTAGAAATTACGTGTTTAGTTTTGATTTTATGCGTTTTTAAGCCTTTTTGGCACTTTCGCGCATAAAGAAGCTCAAACTTTATTTGTCTTGCACGAAACTTGGCACACAACACTATTTGGTATTTATTATTGTGTAGAAGTGGTTAGTTTTTAAAATCATAGTCATATGCTAGAAATTACGTGTTAAGTTGCGATTTTATGGGTTTTTATGCTATTTTGTCACTTTCGCGCATAAAGTAGCTCAAACTTTGTTTGTTATGCACGAAACCTTGCACACAACACTATTTGGTATAAATTATTGTTTTGAAGTGGTTAGAATTTAATATTGTAGTTATATGATAGAAATTACGTGTGTAACACCCCGGCCCCTAAGACCGCTGGTGACTACTCTTGGAGACTGTAGACTAGCCCCACAAACCAACACAAGTCTTTCCAGCGCACTTTGGCCTCACTCATGCGCACCCGGGAAAACTTTCCAGGAGGTCACCCATCCTAAGATTGCTCTCCACCAAGCACGCTTAACTGTGGAGTTCTTAGCAAATGGGCTCCCTAGAAAAGAAGATGCACCTTGTTGTTATGAGTAGTCTATCAATCCTTTTTCAAGCTAAATTAGGGGTATTACACTCACCCCCACTTAAGAATACAACGTCCTCGTTAGACCGTAACTTCAGGATCTTTTCCCCCGCTAGGTGCACTGAACACTATCAGCCACGGTCGCAGGGTTGCTCTGATACCATTTGTAACACCCCGGCCCCTCAGACCGCTGGTGACTACTCTTGGAGACTGTAGACTAGCCCCACAAATCAACACAAGTCTTTCCAGCGCACTTTGGCCTCACTCGTGCGCACCCGGGAAAACTTCCCAGGAGGTCACCCATCCTAAGATTGCTCCCCACCAAGCACGCTTAACTGTGGAGTTCTTAGCAAATGGGCTCCCTAGAAAAAAAGATGCGCATTGTTGTTATGAGTAGTCTATCAATCCTTTTTCAAGCTAAATTTGGGGTATTACAACGTGTTAAGTGTTTTTGGCACTTTCGCGCATGAAATAGCTCAAGCTTGGTTTGTTTTCCACGAAAGGTTGTACACAACACTATTTTGTATATAAGATTGTGTTGAAGTGGTTAGAATTTAAAATCATAGTCATATGCTAGAAATTATGTGTTAACTTGTGATTTTATGGGTTTTTATGCTTTTTTGGCACTTTCGCGCCTAAAGTAGCTCAAACTTTGTTTGTTTTGCACGAAACCTTGCACATAATGCTATTTGGTATAAATTATTGTTTTGAAGTGGTTAAAATTTAATATTGTAGTTATATGATAGAAATTACGTGTTAAGTGTTTTTGGCACTTTCGCGCAAGAAATAGCTCAAGCATGGTTTGTTTTCCACGAAAGGTTGTACACAACACTATTTTGTATATTATATTGTGTTGAAGTGGTTAGAATTAAAAATCATAGTCATATTCTACAACTTCCGTGTTAAATTGCGATTTTATGGGTTTTTAAGCCTTTTTGGCACTTTCGTGAATAAAGTAGCTTAGACTTGGTTTGATTTGCGCGAAATTTGGGACAGAAAACTATTTGGTATTTATTATTGGTATTTATTATTGCGTTCAAGTGGTTAGAATATAATATCATAGTCATATACTAAAAATTACATATTAAGTTGTGATTTAATAGGTTTTTAAGCTTTGTTGGCACTATAGCGCATAAAGTAGCTCAAACATGATTTTTTTTGCACGAAAAGTGGCACACAAAAGTATTTGTTATATATTATTGTGTAGAAATGTTTAGAATTTAAAATCATAGTCGTATGCTAGAAATTACGCGTTAAGTTGCGATTTTTTGGGTATTTATGCTTTTTTGGCACTTTCGCGCATAAAGTAGTTCAAACTTTGTTTGTTTTTCCACGAAACTTTGCACAAAACACTATTGTTATAACTTATGGTGTTGAAGTGGTTAGAATTGAATATGATAGTTATATGCTAGAAAGTACGTGTTAAGTTGCGATTTTGTGTGTTTTTAGGTGTTTTTGGCATTTTCGCGCGTAAATTAGCTTAAACTTGGTTTGTTTTGAACAAAATTTGGCACACGACACTATTTGGTTTATATTATTTTGTTTACGTGGTTAGAATTCGATATCGTAGTCATATGCTAGAAGTTACTTGTTTAGTTGTGATTTTATGCGTTTTTAAGCCTTTTTGGCACTTTCGCGCATAAAGTAGCGCAAACTTTATTTGTCTTGCCCGAAACATGGTACACAACACTATTTGGTATTTAGTATTGTGTAGAAGTGGTTAGAATTTAAAATCATAGTCATGTGCTAGAAATTACGTGTTAAGTTGCGTTTTTATGGGTTTTTATGCTATTTTGGCACTTTCGCGCATAAAGTAGCTCAAACTTTGTTTGTTATGCACGAAACCTTGCACACAACACTATTTGGTATAAATTATTGTTTTCAAGTGGTTAGAATTATGTATTGTAGTTATATGATAGAAATTACGTGTTAATTGTTTTTGGCACTTTCGAGCATGAAATAGCTCAAGCTTGGTTTGTTTTCCACGAAAGGTTGTACACAACACTATATTGTATATAAGATTGTGTTGAAGTGGTTAGAATTAAAAATCATAGTCATATTCTACAACTTTCGTGTTAAGTTGCGATTCTATGGGTTTTTAAGCCTTTTTGGCACTTTCGTGCATAAAGTAGCTTAGAATTGGTTTTATTTGCGCGAAACTTGGGACACAAAACTATTTGGTATATATTATTGTGTTCAAGTGGTTAGAATATAATATCATAGTCATATACAAAAAATTACGTATTAAGTTGTGATTTTATAGGTTATTAAGCTTTGTTGGCACTATAGCGCATAAAGTAGCTCAAACATGGTTTCTTTTGCACGAAACATGGCACACAAAAGTATTTGTTATATATTATTGTGTAGAAAATGTTAGAATTTAAAATCATAGTCGTATGCTAGAAATTACGTGTTAAGTTGCGATTTTATGGGTATTTATGCTTTTTTGGCACTTTCGCGCATAAAGTAGTTCAAACTTTGTTTGTTTTTCCACGAAACTTTGCACAAAACACTATTGTTATAACTTATGGTGTTGAAGTGGTTAGAATTGAATATAATAGTTATATGCTAGAAAGTACGTGTTAAGTTGCGATTTTATGGGTTTTTAAGTGTTTTTGGCATTTTCGCGCGTAAATTAGTTTAAACTTGGTTTGTTTTGAACAAAAGTTGGCACGCAACACTATTTGGTTTATATTATTTTGTTTACGGGGTTAGAATTCGATATCGTAGTCATATGCTAGAAATTACTTGTTTAGTTGTGATTTTATGCGTTTTTAAGCCTTTTTGGCACTTTCGCGCATAAAGTAGCTCAAACTTTTTTTGTCTTGCCCGAAACTTGGCACACAACACTATTTGGTATTTATTATTGTGTAGAAGTGGTTAGAATTTAAAATCATAGTCATATGCTAGAAATTACGTGTTAAGTTGCGATTTTATGGGTTTTTATGCTATTTTGGCACTTTCGCGCATAAAGTAGCTCAAACTTTGTTTGTTTTTCACGAAACCTTGCACAAAACACTGTTTGGTATAAATAATTGTGTTGAAGTGGTTTGAATTTAATATTGTAGTATTATGATAGAAATTACGTGTTAAGTGTTTTTGGCACTTTCGCGCATGAAATAGCTCAAGCTTGGTTTGTTTTCCACGAAAGATTGTACATTACACTATTTTGTATATAATATTGTGTTGAAGTGGTTAGAATTAAAAATCATAGTCATATTCTACAACTTCCGTGTCAAGCTGCGATTTTATGGGTTTTTAAGCCTTTTTGGCACTTTCGTGTATAAAGTAGCTTTGACTTGGTTTTATTTGCGTGAAACTTGGCACACAACACTATATAGTATTTATTATTTTGTTTACGTGGTTAGAATTCAATCGTAGTCATATGCTAGAAATTACGTGTTTAGTTGTGCTTTATGCGTTTTTAATCCTTTTTGGCACTTTCGCGCATAAATTTGCTTAAACTTGTTTTGTTTTGCACAAAAGTTCGCACACAACACTATTTGGTTTATATTATTGTAGCAGAAGCGACACTCTCGATCCATAATTAACATTAATAATTATACTTAAGATAAATAATGCGAAAGTGTAAAACGCCAAACTGCTAAAAACCATTTAAACTAAAATTGTTCAAAGCATAAGTAAAAAAAAAATATCTTACAACTGAGAAAATATAAAATAAGGTTTACTTAAATACGATAAAAAAAAAACTTAAGTACAATATAGTCATCAAGTAAAATCATTGAATCTAAGTCCTCGATAGAATAATTAAAGTTGCGGCCTGGATCGAAACCTGAGATAAATTTTCCTGCAAAATACTGTCATCCATAATATGGATGACAGCCGATTTAATCGGTCAGCGATAAAGCCGAGTACAATTTTCTCAACAAGCTTATGATGCGATAGTTAAATCATGCTTACAGAATAATCATCAAGCACAATATAGAAGGTTATTACTCATTATTGACCTTTACTAAGCCATTAAGTTACATTCTCAGTACTTGCAGAAGTTCATTACTGCTACTAAATACTTGGTAACCTTAATGCTTATTTAATCTAGTTCAATTATGCCTCATAGCTTTACCATCATAGCACATCACAAGATCACAACCATAATGACAACTGATATATGTAAGGGTCTGGTTAGGTGAGGACCGTAGTCCTAAACCCTAACTGTGGTGGGAGTCGTCACTCCTCTCAATACTGTTATGCTCGAGACTTCACAGGATGGGTTTTTCTTGGACCCCCTGTCTGACACCGCATTTTACGTGCCGGCTAACACGGACGCCGGGATTTTACATGCCGGTCCATGGTTCGACGTTACCTTACTATCAGAGTCATACAATCAATATCATGCAATATCAAACAAGACTCTTAACCGAAATAGTTTACATTCTTATAAGTCAAACTTCCACTAGTCAAATTTTTGACAATTCTACCCTTTTAATAGAAACAAATTACTAGTATCTAATAAATTAATATTAATTAAATAACAAATTTTCGTAGCTATACTAAGATTCCTGAGGCTAAACTAAGTCATTATTGTGTCATAAATAATCATAACAGTCAAGGGTAATATTTCTAAGTACTTAATAACATATTTTATCAAATAACCTATAAAATAGGAAAACGGATCTATCATCACTATAAAAATAACATAATCCGACAAGTTATTAAGGGTCCAAAATCTATATGAAATGAGTTTTCAAGAAAAACAATGCTAAGCATTTTAACAAATTTGTTTGACTATTTTACCAATAAACCGATTAAAAATTTATCAAAACACCAAGATGATATAGAATCATTTTAAACACATAAGTTTATTTAACTAGTAAAATTCATATATATTTATATTATCATATTAATCAATAATTTCCATATATATGACTTTTTTTTCGAGTGTCCCAAAAGTATTATTGTTTTGACGAAAATATCACTAAACTGGATATGACTTTAATATTACCATATAAAGTTTAAATGACTAAAATAAAATCATGTTGATCATGCTTTTATATTATCGAGTAACCATACATAAATATCACATAACGAGAAAGTTAAGAAAATGTATACCATTTTCCTCCGAAGGTGGTGCTAAACCAAGTAAGAGAATAATAATAGGAAAATAAGAACTTTAAAGAAATAAGCTCCAAAAGAGAAAGTCTTCAAGGCTCCAAGCTTCAAAGGAGTAGATCTTCAATTACCCAAAAGAAAATGATATCCAAACTCCAAAAGATAATACTTGACTTTTCAAAAGTTGATGATTATTGGCTTAAGAAGTGATAAGATTAAACTCCATCTTCATTTGATTCTTCAACAAATAAAAGGGTATAAAGTTAGTAAGATGTTAATGAAGTGAAGATATAAGAAAGAATGGTAGAAAGATTTGATGATGGGGGTGCAAGTTATCTCATGGCTAAGGAGGGGTATTTATAATGGGTTTTGGGAAACTTTTTAGTTTATAAGATTGTATGAAAAAGAAGGTTAACTTGTGTAAGTGATTTAGAGTGTGTAAGTGAATGTGTAAGAGTTGGAGTGTGTAAGTGGATGTGTAAGAGTTTGGAGATAGAAGAAGGTTAACTTGTGTAAGGAAATGGTGATAGCTTGTGTAAGTGATGAACATTATGGATTGATGTAGAAAGTATTTTGATTCATCAAATTTTTGTTCTAGTTTATGCTAGTGAAATGTTTTATATTAATGGGAAAGTATGATTAAGGTTTGATTTTGAAAATATGATAGTTTACTTAGAAAATTTTAGTTAAAACTATACTTAAAGTTAATAAGAAAAATATAGTTAATTTTTAGGTATAAAATAATTAAATCAAAGTTGTAAAGTTAAAATGATAAGTAGTAAAGTTAGTTTAAGGAAACGAAATTGAAACGTAACGTTTTAATAAAACCGTAAATATAATATTAAAATTTTACTTTTTGTAGTATAAAATAATAAAATAATATTTTAGTGCTTATAAAGAAATTTAAGAATATATATATATATATATATATATATATATATATATATATATATATATATATATATATATATATATATATATATATATATATATATATATATATATATATATATATATATATTTAAGTTTAATATTTGGAAGAAATTACAAAAATCGGAATAAGGTTTAGGAATTAAAGGTGATTTGAATTAGATAACCAAAGGATTAGGAATTCGAAAAGAAATTTTGGAATAATTAATCGAAAGATTAAGATTAAGAAATTTGAGCCTGTTAAAATTATTGTGTTTACGTGGTTAGAATTCGATATCGTAGTCATATGCTAGAAATTACGTGTTTAGTTGTGATTTTATGCGTTTAAGCCTTTTTCGCACTTTCGCGCATAAAGTAGCTCAAACGTGATTTGTCTTGCACGAAACGTGGCACACAACACTATTTGGTATATATTATTGTGTAGAAGTGGTTAGAATTTAAAATCATAGTCATATGCTAGAAATTATGTGTTAAGTTGCGATTTTATAGGTTTTTATGCTATTTTAGCACTTTCGCGCCTAAAGTATGTTAAACTTTGTTTGTTTTGCACGAAACCTTGCACACAACACTATTTGGTGTAAATTATTGTGTTGAAGTGGTTAGAATTTAATATTGTAGTTATATGATAGAAATTACGTGTTAAGTGTTTTTGGCAATTTCGCGCATGAAGTAGCTCAATCTTGGTTTGTTTTCCACGAAAGGTTGTACACAACACTATTTTGTATATAATATTGTGTTGAAGTGGTTAGAATTAAAAATCATAGTCATATTCTACAATTTTCGTGTTATGTTGCGATTTTATGGGTTATTAAGCCTTTTTGGCACTTTCGTGCATAAAGTAGCTTAGACTTGGTTTGATTTGCGCGAAACTTGGCACACAACACTATTTTGGTATATATTATTTTGTTTACGTGGTTAGAATTCGATATCGTAGTCATATGCTAGAAATTTCGTGTTTAGTTGTGACTTTATGCGTTTTTAAGCCTTTTTGACACTTTCGCGCATAAAGTAGCTCAAACTTGGTTTGTCTTGCACGAAACTTGGCACACAACACTATTTGGTATATATTATTGTGTAGAAGTGGTTATAAATTAAAATCATAGTCATATGCTAGAAATTACGTGTTAACTTGCGATTTTATTGGTTTTTATGCTATTTTGGCATTTTCGCGCCTAAAGTATCTCTAACTTTGTTTGTTTTGCACGAAACCTTGCACAGAATAGTATCTGGTATATATTATTGTGTTGAAGTGCTTAAAATTTAATATTGTAGTTATATGATAGAAATTACGTGTTAAGTGTTTTTGGCACTTTCGTGCATGAAATAGCTCAAGCATGGTTTGTTTTCCACGAAAGGTTGTGCACAACACTATTTTGAATATGATATTGTGTTGAAGTGGTTAGAATTAAAAATCATAGTCATATTCTACAACTTCCGTGTTAAGTTGCGATTTTATGGGTTTTTAAGCCTTTTTGGCACTTTCGTGAATAAAGTAGCTTAGACTTGGTTTGATTTGCACGAAACTTGGGACACAAAACTATTTGGTATATATTATTGTGTTCCAGTGGTTAGAATATAATATAATAGTCATATACTAAAAATTACGTATTAAGTTGTGATTTAATAGGTTTTTAAGCTTTGTTGGCACTATAGTGCATAAAGTAGCTCAAACATGGTTTGTTTTGCACGAAACATGGCACACAACAGTATTTTTTATATATTATTGTGTAGAAATGGTTAGAATTTAAAATCTTTGTCGTATGCTAGACATTACGTGTTAAGTTGCGATTTTATGGGTATTTATGCTTTTTTGGCACTTTCGCGCATAAATTAGTTCAAACTATTGTTATAACTTATGGTGTTGAAGTGGTTAGAATTGAATATGATAGTTATATGCTAGAAAGTACGTGTTAAGTTGCGATTTTATGTGTTTTTAAGTGTTTTTGGCTTTTTCGCGCGTAAATTAACTTAAACTTGGTTTGTTTTGAACAAAAGTTGGCACACAACACTATTTGGTTTATATTATTTTGTTTACGTGGTTAGAATTCGATATCGTATTCATATGCTAGAAGATACTTGTTTAGTAGTGATTTTATGCGTTTTTAAGCCTTTTAGGCACTTTCGCGCCTAAAGTAGCTCAAACTTTATTTGTGTTGCCCGAAACGTGGCACACAACACTATTTGGTATTTATTATTGTGTAGATGTGGTTAGAATTTAAAATCATAGTCATATGCTAGAAATTACGTGTTAAGTTGTGATTTTATGGGTTTTTATGCTATTTTAGCACTTTCGCGCCTAAAGTAGGTTAAACTTTGTTTGTTTTGCACGAAACCTTGCACACAACACTATTTGGTATAAAATAATATGTTGAAGTGGATAGAATTTAATATTGTAGTTATATGATAGAAATTACGTGTTAAGTGTTTTTGGCACTTTCGCGCATGAAATAGCTCAAGCTTGGTTTGTTTTCCACGAAAGGTTGTACACAACACTATTTTGTATATAATATTGTGTTGAAGTGGTTAGAATTAAAAATCATAGTCATATTGTACAACTTCCGTGTCAAGTTGCAATTTATGGGTTTTTAAGCCTTTTTGGCACTTTCGTGCATAAAGTAGCTTTGACTTGGTTTTATTTGGGCAAAACTTGGCACACAACACTATTTGGTATATATTATTTTGTTTACGTGGTTAGAATTCAATATCGTAGTCATATGCTAGAAATTACGTGTTTAGTTGTGATTTTATGCGATTTTAAGCCTTTTTGGCACTTTCGCGCATAAAGTAGCTTAAACTTGGTTTGTTTTGCACGCAACTTGGCATACAAAACTATTTGGTATACATTATTGTATTGAAGGGGTTTAGAATTGAAAATCATAGTCATATGCTAGACATTACGTGTTAAGTATCGATTTTCTGGGTTTTTAAGCATTTCTGGAACTTTCGTGCATAAAGTAGCTCAAACATGGTTTATTTTACACGAAACATGGCACACAACACTATTTGGTATATATTATTGTGTTGAAGTGGTTAGAATTAAAAATCACAGTCATATGCAAGAAATTACGTGTTAAGTTGCGATCTAATGAGGTTTTTATGCCTTTTTGGCACATTCGTGCATAAAGTAGCTCAAACTTGGTTTGTTTTGCATAAAACTCGGCACACAACACTATTTGGTATATATTATTGTGTTGAAGTGGTTAGAAATGAATATCATAGTCATATGCTAGAAATTACGTGTTGAGTTGAGATTTTATGGGTTTTTAAGTGTTTTTGGCACTTTCGCTCATAAAATAGCTAAAATTTGGTTTGTTTTGCACGAAACTTTGAACACAATACTATTTGGAATATATTATTGTTTTAAAGTGGATAGAATTAAATTTCATAGTCATATTCTAGAAATTACGTGTTTAGTTGCGATTTTATTTGTTCTTAAACCTTTTTGGAACTATCGTGCATAAAGTAGCTCAAACATGTTTTTTTTTTTTTTTTTTTTTCCGCGAAACCTTACACAGAACAGTATTTGGTATATATATTGTGTTGAAGTGGTTAGAATTGAAAATCTCTTTCATATGCTAGAAATTATGTGTTAAGTTGCGATTTTATGATTTTTTAGCACTTTTGCGCATAAAGTAGCTCAAACATGGTTTGATTTGCACGAAACTTGGCACACAACACTATTTGATATATATTATTTTCTTGAAGTGGTTAGAATTTAAAATCATAGTCATATGGTAAAAAATACGTGTTAAGTGGCGATTTTATGGGTTTGTAAGCTTTTTTGGCAGTTTTGCGCATAAAGTAGCTCAAACTTGGTTTTTTTTACACGAAGCTTGGCACACAACACTATTTGGTATTTATCATTTTTTTTGAAGTAGTTACACTTGAAAATCATAGTTATATGTTAGAAATTACGTGCTAACTTGTGATTTTATGGGTTTTTAAGCCTTTTTGGAACTTTCGCGCATAAAGTAGCTCAAACTTTGTTTGTTTTACACGAAACCTTGCACACTACCCTATTTGGTATAAATTATTGTGTTGAAGTGGTTAGAATTTAATATCATAGTTATATGTTAGAAATTACGTGTTAAGTGTTTTTGGCACTTTCGCGCATGAAATAGCTCAAGCATGGTTTGTTTTCCACGAAAGGTTGTGCACAACACTATTTCGTATATTATATTGTGTTAAAGTGGTTAGAATTAAAAATCATAGTCATATTCTACAACTTCCGTGTTAAGTTGCGATTTTATGGGTTTTTAAGCCTTTTTGGCACTTTCGTGAATAAAGTAGCTTAGACTTGGTTTGATTTGCGCGAAACATGGGACACAAAACTATTTGGTATTTATTATTGTGTTCAAGTGGTTAGAGTATAATATCATAGTCATATACTAAAAATTACGTATTAAGTTTTGATTTAATAGGTTTTTAAGCTTTGTTGGCACTATAGCGCATAAAGTAGCTCAAACATGGTTTCTTTTGCACGAAACATGGCACACAACAGTATTTGTTATATATTATTGTGTAGAAATGGTTAGAATTTAAAATCATAGTTGTATGCTAGAAATTATGTGTTAAGTTGCGATTTTATGGGTATTTATGCTTTTTTGGCACTTTCGCGCATAAAGTAGTTCAAACTTTGTTTGTTTTTCCACGAAACTTTGCACAAAACACTATTGTTATAATTTATTGTGTTGAAGTGGTTAGAATTGAATATCATAGTTATATGGTAGAAAGTACGTGTTAAGTTGCGATTTTATGGGTTTTATAGTGTTTTTGGCATTTTCGCGCGTAAATTAGGTTAAACTTGGTTTGTTTTGCACAAAAGTTGACACACAACACTATTTGGTTTATACTATTGTGTTTTACGTGGTTAGAATTCGATATCGTAGTCATATGCTAGAAATTACGTGTTTTGTTGTGCTTTTATGCGTTTTTAAGCCTTTTTGGCACTTTCGCGCATAAAGTAGCTCAAACCTGGTTTGTCTTGCACGAAACCTGGCACACAACACTATTTGGTATATATTATTTTGTTTACGTGGTTAGAATTCAATATCGTAGTCATATGCTAGACATTACGTGTTAAGTTGCGATTTTATGGGTTCTTGAGCTTTTATGGCACTTTCGCGCCTAAAGTAGCTCAAACTTGGTTTGTCTTGCACGAAACTTGGCACACAACACTATTTGGTATATATTATTGTGTAGAAGTGGTTAGAATTTAAAATCATAGTCATATGCTAGAAATTACGTGTTAAGTTGCGATTTTATGGGTTTTTATGGTATTTTGGCACTTTCGCGCCTAAAGTAGGTCAAACTTTGTTTGTTTTGCACGAAACCTTGCACACAACACTATTTGGTATAAAATATTATTTTGAAGTGGTTAGAATTTAATATTGTAGTTATATGATAGAAATTACGTGTTAAGTGTTTTTGGCACTTTCGCGCTTGAAATAGCTCAAGCTTGGTTTGTTTTCCACGAAAGGTTGTACACAACACTATTTTGTATATAATATTGTGTTGAAGTGGTTAGAATTAAAAATCATAGTCATATTCTACAACATCCGTGTTAAGTTGCGATTTTATGGGTTTTTAAGCCTTTTTGGCACTTTCGTGCATAAAGTAGCTTAGACTTGGTTTGATTTGCGCGAAACTTAGGAAACAAAACTATTTGGTATATATTATTGTGTTCAAGTGGTTAGAATATAATATCAGTCATATACTAAAAATTACCACTAGTGGAAAAAATCTCATTTGCTGCTTCTCATTTGCTGCGGTTTTTGTTTATTCGCAGCAATAAATCGGAAAAAGGAATTATAAAAAAAAAAAGAACACTTAATTGCTGCGGTTTTTGATTGTGACCGCAGCAAATAATCATTAAAAATGCTTAATTGCTGCGGTTATGTATTGGGCCCGCAGCAAATAACTTTACAGCAAATAACTACAGCTAAATAACAATATGGAAAGCATTTATTGCTGCGGTTTTCTTCCTTGACCGCAGCAAATATCCCTTGTTTATTTAATTTTTTTTTTTAAAACCCGCCTTTTTATTATAACGTTTCATTCTCTTGTCTTCTTCATCGAAAACTGCATACACACTGTACCATTGTCTTCTTCAACTTCTTCTTCTTCAAGTTCCATTCCTCTTCAATTTCGCATACACGAAAAACCCACACGGTTCTTCAAGTTCGTAAATTACATTCTTCTTCAACTTCCTTCTTCTTGTTCAAGTAAGTTCTTTAAACCTATTTCAATATAAAAGAATTAGAAAAAAAATAGAAAACATTAATTGCTGCGGTTTTGTGTTTGACCGCAGCAAAAACCCACATTTAATTGCTCCGGTTCTTTATTAACCGCAACAAATACTCCCATCTTCACTTAATTGCTGCGGTTAGTGCTTTGCCCGCAGCACTTGTTGTTTCAAAAACCCGCCATTCTAACGTTAAAATAACCTAAAGTATGCACGCACGAAATGCTTTCATTTTTTACATATTACACGACTGTTGCACTTCTTTATTCACTCATCTCTGAAACTGCCGGTTTTATTCATCATAATTTGTTCGATTATTGTCTTCAATCTTTCTTCTTCATCATCTTTTTGTTCTTGTTCTTCTTTGATCATCATTCTTGCTCTGCTTATTGCTTTTCTTCATCATAATCAAACTTCAAAACTGCGTCTGTATACACATTGTTGTTGCTCTTCAAACCCACGAAATTTCGACTTATAATTAGTTCTTGCTCTTCTTCAAGGTATAATTTTTTAAAGCTTATTAGTTCTCAAACCCATTATTGTTCAAGCTTGTGTAAATCATAGTCATATTCTTAATATTACTTAGCTTATGTTCTAATATATTTCTATTCATACTCTTTCAGGTACTGATATATAATGCATCTATTCAGAGACGAAATTGTCCCCGAGATTGAGACCTCGGATAATGAGCATCGTAGTTACGACAGTCAAGAGGACCAAATTGTGAGATTCGAGCGTATGGCTGAAGACGCTCCACCTCTAGACAAAGATTTTGAGACTGAAGACGCCCCACTAGTGGATGCTCCCACTACCAGTAAGAAAAGAAAAGGGCGAGGTCCTACGAAAAACCTCAAAGTCACGGAACCAATGCATTTGGAATACAATGCATTGGGTCAACCCTGCGGAAAATGGCGTAGGCAATATGGAAAACAAGTGGGCCTATGTATCCGCAAGATTTCCATATTGCACGCATGGAACGAGGTTCCAGAGGGTTTGAAAAACTCTCTATGGAATGATACTGTGGTAAGCAACTTTACTATTTTTACTCATTTAGTTTCATTTTAAAATTAATTTAATTGACAGTAACAAATATAAATTTTTTTTGTCGAATCTTTTCCACATCGAGAGCGATGAGGACAAGAAGAATGTGTTTCTTTCAGCTGTTGCTGAAAGATTCAGAGATTTCAAATCCAAGCTAGTAACTGGTTGGATTACGAAGACCCGTGCCCGTACGACCAAAAAGGTCAAAACGGGAAACGAAGGTGGAGAGCAAGCACCTTCGAAGATACCCTACGAAATATGGGGTCACATATCGAAGAGGGATTGGGAGGCCTTTGTTGCCAAAAGAAAAACTCCCATAGAAGTTGTAAGTATTTCATATATATTATATTATAGTTTACCAATTTGAATTTAATTCTTTTGATTCAGTCATTAAACTAATACATGACATTCGATTTCTATTGATTAATTAGGAAAAGCGTGGTAAAGCTTCAGATTCTGCAAGCAAAAGGAAGTTTTTCCATCGCTTAGGCCAGAAAACGTACGATGAGGTCCGAAAAGAGTAGGTGGATGCGGGTTTATACCCCAATCAAAGTTCATCCACACCCTCATCTACGACTACCTCCGCATCCGTAAATACTCTTGCTGGAGATCGGGTGCGTGATTGGTATTGCGGGCTTCATTCCTGAGATGCAAGTGGTAAATTTACCATTAATGATCCGGGAACGAAGAAGGTTGCTGATGCTGTGGTGAGTTTTGAAATTATTAAGTATATTCTTCATTTGTTTTGTATTCTTTGGCTTTGATGTACTTATACTAATTACTATATATGTCACTTTTTATTTGAACAGATGGGCTGGAAGGAAAAAGAAGCTACGGGGGAGTTCACCCCAAAAGGCAATGTTGACGCATTGCATATGGTCTTAGGGAAAGACCACAGTGGGCGGGTAGTCGGAAAGGGAGGCGTCCGCGTGGGGTTACAGAAGGCATTCGGCAAAGAGTGTGTTGCTACTCAATCCCGAACGGCACTGCGGGAAGAAGCAGCAACCCTCCGAGCGGAGATTACGAAGGACGTTCTCTCGAAGTTGGCCACCGTGTTGCAAAAGATGGGTGCACCCATTGTGGACTTGGCAAACCTGATTGTCGAGGATCAGGGAAGTCAACATGGGGATTCTGACGCTTTGGTCGAGCCAACACCCGAGCCCATTACCCCCGTAGCACCCCAGCTCTTTACTAATACCGTTGTTGCTCAAAATCCGGAGCCAACTCCGGTGCCAGTGCTACAGGTACATAGTATTTAAATATATAAGCACTTATTAATTTAAATTGCAACGCTTAATTAAAATTTTATTATGATGCTTATTATACTAAACGACACAATTTTCAGGAGGCGACTCCTTGTTCTCTTTTGCTGCCTCAGTTAGGTGTTGCTAGTGATGGCGACTTAACTGAGGTTGCATATGGTATGGCACAGCCAAATAAAGAGGGCCAAACAGTGCATTCAGTGCCTGTTACAAGTGGCCACATCAGTGTGGCCGTGGAGACTATTGTAAAGGGGTTTGAAGATTTCTCACTCCCAATTCCAATGCCAGCATGGAGCCTTGAGAAACTATCAGACGCCCTAGGTAGTTTCGTCACAGGGCCATATGCTTGGGTCCGATTCACTAACACGGTAAGAATCATTTGTACCTTATTTATTTTTATTTTTTAATTGCATGCTCACACTAATTTAATTTTTATTTATAAATTGAAATAGCAAAAGAGTCCAAAGGGATCTTGTAGAGAGGTCGGTTCCTCAGCAAAGGTGTCGACTGGGTCAAAGTCGATGCCAAGCACTCCAATTTTGACTGATGAGGAGCTAAAAGATCTCTCTCAAGATTGCAAATGGCTGCATTATTGTGCATCTCGCATAAGTGAGGAGGACCCAATCATGTTGCCCCTGCTGAAGGAGCAATACTGCTTTTCAGAAGACCCGTATGTAATTATTGGTCCTAGTGACATCGGGCAATTTTTGAAGTGGTTAGAATTTAATATTGTAGTTATATGATAGAAATTACGTATTAAGTGTTTTTGGCACTTTCGCGCATGAAATAGCTCAAGCTTGGTTTGTTTTCCACGAAAGTTTGTACACAACACTATTTTGTATATAATATTGTGTTGAAGTGGTTAGAATTGAAAATTCATAGTCATATTCTACAACTTACGTGTTAAGTTGCGATTTTATGGGTTTTTAAGCCTTTTTGGCACTTTCGTGCATAATGTAGCTTTGACTTGGTTTGATTTGCGCGAAACTTGGCACACAACACTATTTGGTATTTATTATTTCTTTACGTTGTTAGAATTCAATATGGTAGTCATATACTAGAAATTACGTGTTTAGTTGTGATTTTATGCGTTTTTTAAGCCTTTTTGGCACTTTGGTGCATAATGTAGCTTAAACATGGTTTGTTTTGCACGAAACTTGGCACACAACACTATTTCGTATACATTATTGTATTAAAGGGGTTTAGAATTGAAAATCATAGTCATATGCTAGAAATTACATGTTACGTTGCGATTTTATGGGTTTTTGAGCTTTATGGCACTTTCACATCTAAAACAAACTTGGTTTATTTTGCACGAAATTCGGCACACAATAATATTTGGTATATATTGTTGTGCTGAAATGGTTTGAATTGAAAATCATAGTCATATGCTAGAAATTACGTCTTAAGTATCGATTTTATGGGTTTTTTAAGCATTTCTGGATCTTTCATGCATAAAGCAGCTCAAACATGGTTTGTTTTACACGAAACATGGGCACACAACACTATTTGGTATATATTATAGTGTTGAAGTGCTTAGAATTAAAAATCACAGTCATATGCAAGATATTACGTTTTAAGTTGCGATCTAATGGGGTTTTTAAGCCTTTTTGGCACATTCGTGCATAATGTAGCTCAAACTTGGTTTGTTTTGCATGAAACTCGGCACACAACA
>NC_080048.1:21546991-21656057 GCF_026212465.1 Amaranthus tricolor
TTTGGCACTTTCGTGCATAAAGTAGCTCAAACTTGGTTTGTTTTGCACGAAACTTAGCGCACAACACTATTTCGTATATATTATTGTGTTAAAGTGGTTAGAATTCAAAATCATAGTCATATGCTAGAAATTACGTGTGAAGTTGCGATTTTATGGGTTTTAAAGCTTTTATGGCACTTTCGCGCCTAAGGAAGCTCAAACTTGGTTTATTTTGCACAAAATTTGGCACACAATACTATTTGGTATATATTGTGGTGCTGAAGTTGTTAGAATTGAAAATAATAGTCATATGCTAGAAATTACGTGTTAAGTATCGTTTTTATGGATTTTTAACCCTTTTTGACACTTTCGTGCATAAAGTAGCTCAAACTTGGTTTGTTTTGCACGAAACATGGCACACAACACTATTTCGTATATATTATTGTATTGAAGTCGTTAGAATTGAAAATCATAGTCATATGCTAGAAATTACGTGTGAAGTTGCGATTTTATGGGTTTTTAAGATTTTATCGCACCTTTCGCGCCTAAAGTAGATCAAACTTGGTTTATTTTGCACGAAATTTGGCACACAATACTATTTGGTATATATTGTTGTGCTGAAGTTGATAGAATTGAAAATTATAGTCATATACTAGAAATTACGTGTTAAGTATCGATTTTTATGGGTTTTTAAGCATTTTTGGAACTTTCGTGCATAAAGTAGCTCAAACATGGTTTGTTTTACACGAAACATGGCACACAAAACTGTTTGGTATATATTTTTGTGTTGAAGTGGTTAGAATTAAAAATCATAGTCATATGCAAGAAATTACTTTTTAAGTTGCTATCTTATGGGGTTTTTAAGCCTTTCTGGCACTTTCGTGCATAAAGTAGCTCAAACTTGGTTTGTTTTGCACGAAACTTAGCGCACAACACTATTTCGTATATATTATTGTGTTAAAGTGGTTAGAATTCAAAATCATAGTCATATGCTAGAAATTACGTGTGAAGTTGCGATTTTATGGGTTTTTAAAGCTTTTATGGCACTTTCGCGCCTAAGGAAGCTCAAACTTGGTTTATTTTGCACAAAATTTGGCACACAATACTATTTGGTATATATTGTGGTGCTGAAGTTGTTAGAATTGAAAATAATAGTCATATGCTAGAAATTACGTGTTAAGTATCGTTTTTATGGATTTTTAACCCTTTTTAGCACTTTCGTGCATAAAGTAGCTCAAACTTGGTTTGTTTTGCACGAAACATGGCACATAACACTATTTCGTATATATTATTGTATTGAAGTGGTTAGAATTGAAAATCATAGTCATATGCTAGAAATTACGTGTCAAGTTGCGATTTTATGGGTTTTTAAGCTTTTATCGCACTTTCGCGCCTAAAGTAGATCAAACTTGGTTTATTTTGCACGAAATTTGGCACACAATACTATTTGGTATATATTGTTGTGCTGAAGTTGTTAGAATTGAAAATTATAGTCATATACTAGAAATTACGTGTTAAGTATCGATTTTATGGGTTTTTAAGCATTTTTGGAATTTTCGTGCATAAAGTAGCTCAAACATGGTTTGTTTTACACGAAACATGGCACACAAAACTGTTTGGTATATATTTTTGTGTTGAAGTGGTTAGAATTAAAAATCATAGTCATATGCATGAAATTACTTTTTAAGTTGCTATCTTATGGGGTTTTTAAGCCTTTTTGGCACTTTCGTGCATAAAGTAAACTTGGTTTGTTTTGCACGAAACTTAGCGCACAACACTATTTCGTATATATTATTGTGTTAAAGTGGTTAGAATTCAAAATCATAGTCATATGCTAGAAATTACGTGTGAAGTTGCGATTTTATGGGTTTTTAAGCTTTTATCGCACTTTCGCGCCTAAAGTAGATCAAACTTGGTTTATTTTACACGAAATTTGGCACACAATACTATTTGGTATATATTGTTGGCTGAAGTTGATAGAATTGAAAAATATAGTCATATACTAGAAATTACGTGTTAAGTATCGATTTTATGGGTTTTTAAGCATTTTTGGAACTTTCGTGCATAAAGTAGCTCAAACATGGTTTGTTTTACACGAAACATGGACACACAAAACTGTTTGGTATGTATTTTGTGTTGAAGTGGTTAGAATTAAAAATCATAGTCATATGCAAGAAATTACTTTTTTAAGCTGCTATCTTATGGGGTTTTTAAGCCTTTTTGGCACTTTCCGTGCATAAAGTAGCTCAAACTTGGTTTGTTTTGCACGAAACTTAGCGCACAACACTATTTCGTATATATTATTGTGTTAAAGTGGTTAGAATTCAAAATCATAGTCATATGCTAGAAATTACGTGTGAAGTTGCGATTTTATGGGTTTTAAAGCTTTTATGGCACTTTCGCGCCTAAGGAAGCTCAAACTTGGTTTATTTTGCACAAAATTTGGCACACAATACTATTTGGTATATATTGTGGTGCTGAAGTTGTTAGAATTGAAAATAATAGTCATATGCTAGAAATTACGTGTTAAGTATCGTTTTTATGGATTTTTATCCCTTTTTGGCACTTTCGTGTATAAAGTAGCTCAAACTTGGTTTGTTTTGCACGAAACATGGCACATAACACTATTTCGTATATATTATTGTATTGAAGTGGTTAGAATTGAAAATCATAGTCATATGCTAGAAATTACGTGTGAAGTTGCGATTTTATGGGTTTTTAAGTTTTTATCGCACTTTCGCGCCTAAAGTAGATCAAACTTGGTTTATTTTGCACGAAATTTGGCACACAATACTATTTGGTATATATTGTTGTGCTGAAGTTGATAGAATTGAAAATTATAGTCATATACTAGAAATTACGTGTTAAGTATCGATTTTATGGGTTTTTAAGCATTTTTGGAATTTTCGTGCATAAAGTAGCTCAAACATGGTTTGTTTTACACGAAACATGGCACACAAAACTGTTTGGTATATATTTTTGTGTTGAAGTGGTTAGAATTAAAAATCATAGACATATGCAAGAAATTACTTTTTAAGTTGCTATCTTATGGGGTTTTTAAGCCTTTTTGGCACTTTCGTGCATAAAGTAGCTCAAACTTGGTTTGTTTTGCACGAAACTTAGCGCACAACACTATTTCGTATATATTATTGTGTTAAAGTGGTTAGAATTCAAAATCATAGTCATATGCTAGAAATTACGTGTGAAGTTTCGATTTTATGGGTTTTAAAGCTTTTATGGCACTTTCGCGCCTAAGGAAGCTCAAACTTGGTTTATTTTGCACAAAATTTGGCACACAATTACTATTTGGTATATATTTGTGGTGCTGAAGTTGTTAGAATTGAAAATAATAGTCATATGCTAGAAATTACGTGTTAAGTATCGTTTTTATGGATTTTTAACCCTTTTTGGAACTTTCGTGCATAAAGTAGCTCAAACTTGGTTTGTTTTGCACGAAACATGGCACATAACACTATTTCGTATATATTATTGTATTGAAGTGGTTAGAATTGAAAATCATAGTCATATGCTAGAAATTACGTGTGAAGTTGCGATTTTATGGGTTTTTAAGTTTTTATCGCACTTTCGCGCCTAAAGTAGATCAAACTTGGTTTATTTTGCACGAAATTTGGCACACAATACTATTTGGTATATATTGTTGTGCTGAAGTTGATAGAATTGAAAATTATAGTCATATACTAGAAATTACGTGTTAAGTATCGATTTTATGGGTTTTTAAGCATTTTTGGAACTTTCGTGCATAAAGTAGCTCAAACATGGTTTGTTTTACACGAAACATGGCACACAAAACTGTTTGGTATATATTTTTGTGTTGAAGTGGTTAGAATTAAAAATCATAGTCATATGCAAGAAATTACTTTTTAAGTTGCTATCTTTTGGGGTTTTTAAGCCATTTTGGCACTTTCGTGCATAAAGTAGCTCAAACTTGGTTTGTTTTGCACGAAACTTAGCGCACAACACTATTTCGTATATATTATTGTGGTTAAAGTGGTTAGAATTCAAAATCATAGTCATATGCTAGAAATTACGTGTGAAGTTTCGATTTTATGGGTTTTAAAGCTTTTATGCACTTTCGCGCCTAAGGAAGCTCAAACTTGGTTTATTTTGCACAAAATTTGGCACACAATACTATTTGGTATATATTGTGGTGCTGAAGTTGTTAGAATTGAAAATAATAGTCATATGCTAGAAATTACGTGTTAAGTATCGTTTTTATGGATTTTTAACCCTTTTTGGCACTTTCGTGCATAAAGTAGCTCAAACTTGGTTTGTTTTACACGAAACATGGCACATAACACTATTTCGTATATATTATTGTATTGAAGTGGTTAGAATTGAAAATCATAGTCATATGCTAGAAATTACGTGTGAAGTTGCGATTTTATGGGTTTTTAAGCTTTTATCGCACTTTCGCGCCTAAAGTAGATCAAACTTGGTTTATTTTGCACGAAATTTGGCACACAATACTATTTGGTATATATTGTTGTGCTGAAGTTGTTAGAATTGAAAATTATAGTCATATACTAGAAATTACGTGTTAAGTATCGATTTTATGGGTTTTTAAGCATTTTTGGAACTTTCGTGCATAAAGTAGCTCAAACATGGTTTGTTTTAAACGAAACATGGCACACAAAACTATTTGGTATATATTTTTGTGTTGAAGTGGTTAGAATTAAAAATCATAGTCATATGCAAGAAATTACTTTTTAAGTTGCTATCTTATGGGGTTTTTAAGCCTTTTTGGCACTTTCGTGCATAAAGTAGCTCAAACTTGGTTTGTTTTGCACGAAACTTAGCGCACAACACTATTTCGTATATATTATTGTGTTAAAGTGGTTAGAATTCAAAATCATAGTCATATGCTAGAAATTACGTGTGAAGTTGCGATTTTATGGGTTTTAAAGCATTTATGGCACTTTCGCGCCTAAGGAAGCTCAAACTTGGTTTATTTTGCACAAAATTTGGCACACAATACTATTTGGTATATATTGTGGTGCTGAAGTTGTTAGAATTGAAAATAATAGTCATATGCTAGAAATTACGTGTTAAGTATCGTTTTTATGGATTTTTAACCCTTTTTGGCACTTTCGTGCATAAAGTAGCTCAAACTTGGTTTGTTTTGCACGAAACATGGCACACAACACTATTTCGTATATATTATTGTATTGAAGTGGTTAGAATTGAAAATCATAGTCATATGCTAGAAATTACGTGTGATGTTGCGATTTTATGGGTTTTTAAGCTTTTATCGCACTTTCGCGCCTAAAGTAGATCAAACTTGGTTTATTTTGCACGAAATTTGGCACACAATACTATTTGGTATATATTGTTGTGTTGAAGTTGTTAGACTAGAAATTCATTGTCATATGCTAGAAATTACGTGTTAAGTTGCGATTTATGCGTTTTTATGCATTTTTGACATTTTCACGCTTAAAGTAGTTTAAAGTTGGTTTATTTTGCACGAAACATGGCACACAACACTATTTGTATAAATTATTTTGTTTAATTTGTTAGAATTGAATATCATAGTTATATTCTTGAAAGTACGTGTTAAGTTGCGATTTTATGGGTTTTTAAATGTTTTTTGGCACTTTCGCGCGTAAAGTATCTCAAACTTGGTTTGTTTTGCACGAATGTTGGCACAGAACACAATTTGGTTTATATTTTTGTGTTTACGTGGTTTGAATTGAATATCATAGTCATATGCTAGAAATTACGTGTTTCGTGTTGATTTTATTTGTTTTTAAGCCTTTTTGGCACTTTGACGCATAAAGTAGCTCAAACTTGATTTGTTTTGCAAGAAACCTTGCACACAACACAATTTGGTATATATTATTGTATTAAAGTGGTTAGAATTGAAAATCATAGTCATATGCTTGAAATTACGTGTTAAGTTGCGATTTTTTGGGTATTTATGCTTTTTTGCCACTTTCGCGCATAAAATAGCTCAAACATTGTTTATTTTTTGCACGAAACTTAACACACAAAACTATTGGTATTAACTATTGTGTTCAAGTGATTAGAATTTAAATCAATGTTATATGCTTGAAAATACGTGTTAAGTTGCGATTTTATGGGTTTTTTAGTTTTTTTTGAACTCTCGCGCGTAAAGAAGCTCAAACTTGGTTTGTTTTGCACGAAAGTTGGCACACAACACGATTTGGTTTATATTATTGTGTTTACGTGGTTAAAATTGAATATCATAGTCATATGCCTGGAAATTACGTGTTTAGTGTTGATTTTATGCATTTTTAAGCCTTTTTGGCACTTTCGCGCATAAAGTAGCTCAAACATGGTTTGTTTTGTAGAACTTTTGGCACACAACACTATTTGGTATATATTGTTGTATTGAAGTGGTTAGAATGGAACATCATAGTCATATGCTAGAAATTACGTGTTAAGTTGCGATTTTATGGGTTTTTAAACTTTTATGGCACTTTCGCGCCTAAAGTAGCTCAAACTTGGTTTATTTTGCACGAAATTTGGCACACAATACTACTTGGTATATATTGTTGTGTTGAAGTTGTTAGAAAAAATCATAGTCATATGCTAGAAATTATGTGTTAAAATGCAATATTATACGTTTTTATGCATTTTTTGCACCTTCATGCATAAAGTAGCTCAACCTTTGTTTGTTTTTGCACGAAACTTTGCACACAACATTATTTGTATAAATTATTGTGTTGAAGTGGTTAGAATTGAATATCATAGTTCTATGCTTGAAAAGTACGTGTTAAGTTGCGATATTATGGGTTTTTAAGTGTTTTTTGGCACTCTCGCACGTAAAGGATCTCATACTTGGTTTGTTTTGCACGAAAGTTAGCACACAACACGATTTGGTTTATATTATTGTGTTTACGTGGTTAGAATTGAATATCATAGTCTTATGCTAGAAATTACATGTTTAGTGTTGATTTTATGCGTTTTTAAGCCTTTTTAGCACTTTTGCGCATAAAGTAGCTCAAACATGGTTTGTTTTGCACGAAATTTGGCACACATCACTATTTGGTATATATTATTGTATTGAAGTGGTTAGAATGGAACATCATAGTCATATGCTAGAAATTACGTGTTAAGTTGCGATTTTATGGGTTTTTAAACTTTTATGGCACTTTCGCGCCTAAAGTAGCTCAAAGTTGTTGTGTTGAAGTTGTTAGAAAAAATCATAGTCATATGCTAGAAATTACGTGTTAAAATGCGATTTTATGCGTTTTTATGCAATTTTGGCACTTTTCGCGCATAAAGTAGCTCAACCTTTGTTTGTTTTTGCACGAAACTTTGCACACCAACACTATTTGTATAAATTATTGTGTTGAAGTGGTTAGAATTGAATATCATAGTTATATGCTTGAAAGTACATGTTAAGTTGCGATTTTCTGGGTTTTTTAGTGTTTTTGGCACTTTCGCGCGTAAAGTATCTCAAACTTGGTTTATTTTGCACGAAAGTTGGCACAAAACGCTATTTGGTTTATATTATTGTGTTTACGTGGTTAGAATTGAATATCATAGTCATATGCTAGAAATTACGTGTTTCGTGTTGATTTTATGCGTTTTTAAGCCTTTTTGGCACTTTTGCACATAAAGTAGCTCAAACTTGGTTTGTTTCGCACGAAACTTTGCACACAACACAATTTGGTATATATTATTGTATTCAAGTGGTTTGAATGGAAAATTATAGTCATATGCTAGAAATTACATGTTAAGTTGCGATTTTATAGGTATTTATGCTTTTTTGGCACTTTCGCGCATAAAATAGCTCAAACATTGTTTGTTTTTGCACAAAACTCAACACACAACACTATTGGTATAAACTATTGTGTTGAAGTGGTTAGAATTGAATATCATTGTTATATGCTTGAAAGTACGTGTTAAGTTGCGATTTTATGGGTTTTTAAGTGTTTTTGGCACTCTCGCGCGTAAAGGAGCTCAAACTTGGTTTGTTTTACACGAAAGTTGACACACAACACGATTTGGTTTATATTATTGTGTTTACGTGGTTAGAATTTAATATCAAAGTCCATATGCTAGAAATTACGTGTTGAGTGTTGATTTTATGTGTTTTTAAGCCTTTTGGCACTTTTGCGCATATAGTAGCTCAAATATGGTTTGTTTTGCACGAAACTTGGCACACAAACACTATTTAGTATATATTATTGTATTGAAGTGGTTCGAATGGAATATAATAGTCATATGCTAGAAATTACGTGTTAAGTTGCGATTTTATGGGTTTTTAAACTTTAATGGCATTTTCGCGCCTAAAGTAGCTCAGCTCAAACTTGGTTTACTTTGCACGAATTTTGGCACACAATACTACTTGGTATATATTGTTGTGTTGAAGTGGTTAGAAAAAATCGTAGTCATATGCTAGAAATTACGTGCGAAGTTGCGATTTTATGTGTTTTTATGCTTTTTTGTTTTTGCACGAAATTATGCACACAACACTACTTGTATAAATTATTGTGTTTAAGTGGTTAGAAATTAATATCATAGTTATATGCTTGAAAGTACGTGTTAAGTTGCGATATTATAGGTTTTTAAGTGTTTTTGGCACTTTCGCGCGTAAAGTATCTCAAACTTGGTTTATTTTGCACTAAAGTTGGCACACAACGCTATTTGGTTTATATTATTGTCTTTTCGTGGTTAGAATTGAATATCATAGTCATATGCTAGAAATTACGTGTTTAGTGTTGATTTTATGCGTTTTAAAGCCTTTTTGGGACTTTCGCGCATAAAGTAGCTTAAACATGGTTTGTTTTGCACGAAACATTGCACACAACAAATTTTGGTATATATTAATGTATTAAAGTGGTTAGAATGGAAAATCATAGTCATATGATAGAAATTACGTGTTAAGTTGCGATTTTTTGGGTATTTATGCTTTTTTGGCACTTTCGCGCATAAAATAGCTCAAACATTGTTTGTTTTTGCACGAAACTTAACAAACAACACTATTGGTATAAACTATTATGTTGAAGTGATTATAATTGAATATCATTGTTATATGCTTGAAAGTACGTGTTAAGTTGCGATATTATGGGTTGTTAAGTGTTTTTGGCACTCTCGAGAGTAAAGGAGTTCAAACTTGGTTTTTTTGCACGAAAGTAAGCACATAACACAACTTGGTTTATATTATTGTGTTTACGTGGTTAGAATTGAATATCATAGTCATATGCTAGAAATTACGTGTTTAATGTTGATTTTATGCGTTTTTAAGCCTTTTTGGCACTTTCGCGCATAAAGTAGCTCAAACTTGGTTTGTTTTGAATGAAACTTTGCACAGAACACAATTTGGTATATATTATTGTATTGAAGTGGTTAGAATGGAAAATCATAGTCATATGCTAGAAGTTACGTGTTAAGTTGCGATTTTATGGGTATTTATGCTTTTTTGGCACTTTCGCGCATAAAGTAGCTCAAACATTGTTTGGTTTTGCACGATACTTTGCAAACAACACTATTGGTATAAATTATTGTGTTGCAGTTGTTAGAATTGAATATCATAGTTATATGCTTGAAAGTACATGTTACGTTGCGATTTTATGGGTTACTAAGTGTTTTTGGCACTCTTGCAAGTAAAGGATATCAAACTTGGTTTGTTTTGAACAAAAGTTGGCACACAACACGATTTGGTTTATATTATTGTGTTTACGTGGTTAGAAATGAATATTATAGTAGCTCAAACATGGTTTGTTTTGCACAAAACTTGGCACACAACACAATTTGGTATATATTATTTGTATTTAAGTGGTTAGAATGGAACATCAAAGTCATATGTTAGAAATTACGTGTTAAGTTGCGATTTTATGGGTTTTTAAACTTTTATGGCACTTTCGCGCCAAAAGTAGCTCAAACTTGGTTTATTTTGCACGAAATTTGGCACACAATACTACTTGGTATATATTGTTGTGTTGAAGTTGTTAGAAAAAATCATAGTCATATGCTAGAAATTACGTATTAAGTTTCGATTTTATGCGTTTTTATGCTTTTTTGGCACTTTCGCGCATAAAGTAGCTCAACATTTGTTTGTTTTTGCACGAAACTTTGCACACAACACTATTTGTATAAATTATTGTGTTGAAGTGTTTAGAATTGAATATCATAGTTATATGCTTGAAAGTATGTGTTAAGTTGTGATTTTATGGGTTTTTATGTGTTTTTGGCACTTTCGCGCGTAAAGTATCTTAAACTTGTTTGTTTTGCACAAAAGTTGGCACACAATGCTATTTGGTTTATATTATTGTGTTTACGTAGTTAGAATAGATTAACATAGTCATATGCTAGAAATAACGTGTTTAGTGTTGATTTTATGCGTTTTTAATCCTTTTTGGCACTTTCGCGCATAAAGTAGCTCAAACTTGGTTTGTTTTGCACGAAACTTAGCACACAACACAATTTGGTATATATTATTGAATTAAAGTGGTTAGAATAGAAAATCGTAGTCATATGCTAGAAATTACGTATTAAGTTGCGATTTATTGGGTATTTATGCTTTTTTGGCACTTGCGCCCATAAAGTAGCTCAAACATTGTTTGTTTTTGCACAAAACTTAACAAACAACACTATTGGTATAAACTATTGTGCTGAAGTGGTTAGTATAGAATTTGCGATTCTATGGTTTTTTAAGTGTTTTTGGCACTCTCGCGCGTAAAAGAGCTAAAACTTTGTTTGTTTTGCACGAAATTTGGCACACAACACGATTTGGTTTATATTATTTTGTTTACGTGGTTAGAATTGAATATCATAGTCATATGCTAGAAATTACGTGTTTAGTGTTGATTTTATCCGATTTTAAGCCTTTTTGGCACTTTGGCACTACTCTATATATATTATTGTATTGAAGTGGTTAGAATGGAACAACATAGTCATATGCTAGAAATTACGTGTTAAGTTGCGATTTTATAGGTTTTTCAACTTTTATAGCACTTTCGCGCCTAAAGTAGCTCAAAGTTGATTTATTTTGCACGAAATTTGGCACACAATACTACTTGGTATATATTGTTGTGTTGAAGTTGTTAAAAAATAATAGTCATATGCTAGAAATTACGTATTAAGTTGCGATTTTATGCGTTTTTATGCTTTTTTAGAACTTTCGCGCATAAAGTAGCTCAACTTTTGTTTGTTTTTGCACGAAACTTTGCACACAACACTATTGGTATAAATTATTGTGTTGAAGTGGTTAGAATTGAATATCATAGTTGTATGCTTGAAAGTATGTGTTAAGTTGCGATTTTATGGGTTTTTAAGTGTTTTTGGCACTTTCGCGCGTAAAGTAGCTCAAACTTGTTTCGTTTTGCACGAAAGTTGGCACACAACGCTATTTGGTTTATATTATTGTTTTTACGTGGTTAGAATTGAATATCAATTTCATATTCTAGAAATTACGTGTTTAGTGTTGATTTTATGCGTTTTTATGCCTTTTTGGCACTTTCGCGTATAAAATATCTCAAACATGGTTTGTATCGCACGAAACTTTGCGCACAACACTATTTGCTATATATTATTGTATTGAAGTGGTTAGAATCGAAAATCATAGTCATATGCTTGAAATTACGTGTTAAGTTGCGATTTTTTGAGTTTTTAAATTTTTATGGCACTTTCGCGCGTAAAGTAGCTCAAACTTGGTTTATTTTTCACGAAATCTGGCACACAATACTATTTGGTATACATTGTTGTGTTGAAGTAGTTAGAATTCAAAATCATCTTCATATGCTAGAAATTACATGTTAAGTTTCAATTTAATGCGTTTTTATGCTTTTTTGGCACTTTCATGCATAAAGTAGCTCAAACTTTGTTTGTTTTTGCACGAAACTTGGCACACAACACTATTGGTACAAATTATTGTGTTGAACTGGTTAGAATTTAATATCATAGTTATATGCTTGAAAGTACGTGTTAAGTTGCGATTTTATGGCTTTTTAAGTGATTTTGGCACTTTCGCGCGTAATGTAGCTCAAATTTGGTTTGTTTTGCACGAAAGTGTGCACACAACACTATTTGGTTTATATTAATGTGTTTACGTGGTTAGAATTGAATATCATAGTCATATGCATGAAATTACGTGTGTAATTCAGATTTTATGCGTTTTTAAGTTTTCTTGGCACTTTCGGACATAAAGTAGCTCAAACTGGGTTTGTTTTGCACGAAACTTGGCTCACAACACTATTTGGTATATATTATTATGTTGAAGTGTTTAGAATTGAAAATCATAGTCATATGCTAGAAATTACGTGTTAATTTGCGATATTATGAGTTTTTAAGTGTATTTTTGCACTTTCGCGCATAAAGTAGCTCAAACTTGGTTTGTTTTGCAGGAAACCTTGTACACAACACTATTTTCTATATATTATTGTGTTGAACTGGTTAGAATTGATAATCTTTGTCATATGCTAGAAATTACGCGTTAAGTTGCGAATTTATTAGTGTTTATGCCTTTTTGGCACTTTCTCGCATAAAGTAGCTCAAACTTGGTTCGTTTTGCACGAAACTTGGCACACAACATTATTTGGTATATATTATTATGTTGAAGTGGTTAGAATTGAAAATCATAGTCATATGCTAGAAATTATGTGTTAATTAGCCATTAAATGGGTTTTTATGTGTTTTGTGGCACTTTCACGCATAAAGTAGCTCAAACCTTGTTTGGTTTGAACGAAACTTTGCGACAACACTATTTTTTATATGTTCTTGTGTTGAGGTGGTTAGAATTGAAAATCATAGTCATATGCAAGAAATTACGTGTTAAGTTGCCATTTTATGGGTTTTAAGTGTTTTTAGCACTTTCGCGCATAAAGTAGCTCAAAGTTGGTTTGTTTTGCACGAAACTTTTAACACAACACTATTTTGTATATATTATTGTTTTGAAGTGGTTAGCATTAAAAATCATAGTCATATGCTACAAATTACCTGTTAAGTTACGATTTTATGTGTTTTTAAGTGTTTTTGGCACTTTCTCGCGTAAAGTTTCTCAAACTTGGTTTGTTTTGCACGAAACCTTGTACACAACACCATTTTGTATAAATTATTGAGTTTAAGTGGGGAGAATTTAAAGTAGCTCAAACTTGGTTCGCTTTGAACGATACTTGGCACACAACACTATTTGGTACATATTATTATGTTTAAGTGGTTAGAATTGAAATTCATAGTCATATGCTAGAAATTTCGTGTTAAGTTCACATTTTATGGGTTTTTAAGTGTTTTTTTCACTTCCGCGCATGAAGTACCTCAAGCTTGGTTTTTTTTTTTTTACGAAATTTTGCACACAACACTATTTGGTATACAATAATTTGTTGAAGTGGTTAGAATTGAAAATCATAGTCATATGCAAGAAATTACGTGTGAAGTTGCGATTTTCTGGGTTTTTAAGCCTTTTTAGCACTTTCGCGCATAAAGTAGCTCAAACATGGTTTGTTTTGCACGAAACTTGGCACGAAAATCGTAGTCATATTCTAGAAATTATGTGTTATGTTGCGATTTTATGAATTTCTAAGCTTTTTTTGCATTTTCGCGCATAAAGTAGCTTAAACTCAAACATTGTTTGTTTTGCACAAAACTTTTCATACAACAGTATTGGTATAAATTATTGTCTTGAAGTGGTTAAAATTGAATATCATAATTATATGCTAGAAATGACGTGTTAAGCTGTGATTTTATGAGTTTTTAAGGGTTTTTGGCACTTTCACGCGTAAAGTAGCTCAAAGTTGGTTTGTTTTGCACAAAACCTTGTACACAACACTATTTTGTGTATATTTTTGTGTTGAAGTGGGTAGAATTGAAAATCTTTTTCATATGCTAGAAATAAGGCGTTAAGTTGCGAATTTATTGGTGTTTATGCCTTTTTAGCACTTTCTCGCATAATGTAGCTCAAACTTGGTTTGTTTTGCACGAAAATTGGCACACATCACTATTTGGTATATATTATTATGTTGAAGTGTTTAGAATTGAAAATCATAGTCAATGCTAGAAATTACGTGTTAATTTGCGATATTATGAGTTTTTAAGTGTATTTTTGCACTTTCGCGCATAAAGTAGCTCAAACTTGGGTTTTTTTTTGCAGGAAACCTTGTACACAACACTATTTTCTATATATTATTGTGTTGAACTGGGTAGAATTGATAATCTTTGTCATATGCTAGAAATTACGCGTTAAGTTGCGAATTTATTAGTGTTTATGCCTTTTTGGCACTTTCTCGCATAAAGTAGCTCAAACTTGGTTCGTTTTGCACGAAACTTGGCACACAACATTATTTGGTATAAATTATTATGTTGAAGTGGTTAGAATTGAAAATCATAGTCATATGCTAGAAATTATGTGTTAATTAGCCATTTTATGGGTTTTTATGTGTTTTGTGGCACTTTCACGCATAAAGTAGCTCAAACCTTGTTTGGTTTGCACGAAACTTTGCGCACAACACTATTTAGTATATGTTATTGTGTTGAGGTGGTTAGAATTGAAAATCATAGTCATATGCAAGAAATTACGTGTTGAGTTGCCATTTTATGGGTTTTAAGTGTTTTTAGCACTTTCGCGCATAAAGTAGCTCAAAGTTGGTTTTTTTTGCACGAAACTTTGCACACAACACTATTTGGTATATATTAATTTTTTAAAGTGGTTAGAACTGAATATCATAGTTATATGCTAGAAGTTACGTGTTAAGTTGCGATTTTATCGGTTTTTAAGTGTTTTTTGCACTTTCATGCGTAAAGTAGCTCAAAGTTGGTTTGTTTTGCACAAAACATTGTACACAACACTATTTTGTATATATTATTGTGTTGAAGTGGGTAGAATTCAAAATCTTTGTCATATGCTAGAAATTAGGCGTTTAGTTTTGAATTTATTGGTGTTTATGCCTTTTCGGCACTTTCTCGCATAAAGTAGCTCAAACTTCGTTCATTTTGCACGAAACTTGGCACCTAACACTATTTGGAATATATTATTATGTTGAAGGTGTTAGAATTTAAAATCATAGTCATGTCCTAGAAATTACGTGTTAATTTTCTAATTTATGGGTTTTTAAGTGTTTTTGGCACTTTCGCACATGAAGTACAAACTTGCGCTAGTGGAAAAAAATGTATTTGCTGCAGTTTTTGTGTATTCGCAGCAATAAATAGGAAAGTGAATTAGAAAAAAAAAACACTAATTGCTGCGGTTTTCCATTTGACCGCAGCAAATAACGCTTCACAATACATTTATTACTTCGGTTTTGCTTGAACCGCAGCAAATAACTCTTCACAAAAATATTAATTGCTCTGGTTTAGCTGAAACCGCAGCAAATAACCCTTCACAAATTTTCTAATTGCTCCGGTTTTTTTTAAACCGCAGCAAATGACCGTTGGACAAATTTTCTTAAAAACCCGCCAGTTTCTTTTTTCACAAAACCCTTCACAAATACGTATAAAATACACTTTGCTTTGTTCTCTCAAACGAACCCATTGAAAAAACGCTTCATCTTCATCTTCATTTGCTTTGTTTCTCTTCTTCATCTTCACAAACGTACGTATATGATTAAGCATCAAGATTTGTGTTCGTTTCTTGTGTTCATCTTCATTTTCACAAACCCAGAAATCAATTTTCGTCTTGTTCATCATTCTTGCTGCTGTTCTTCTTCACAAAAGGTTTCTGAAGGTAAATCCTTGCTGCTGTTCTTGTTCATCATCATCATCATTCTTCAGTCATACTTAATGTGAATGGGATGTACGTGGCATAATGATAAAAATAAATGATAATAATAACATACATGATGCCTTAAAAATCACCTCTTTGTTCTAGTTTTTTTACCGTCATCATGAGTTGAAAATCAATTAATATCACAAAAATAAAAGACAAAAATTCATCTTCAAAACTCACGAATTAAGGTATTATTTCTCTTTTAAATTACAATACATACGAAAAACCTTTAAAATGTGGTTTGTTAATCTACTGTATATAAAAAATCTTCAAAACTGAAAGGTCTTGTTCATCTAATATTGCTTTAAAAATCTACTGCATGCGAATTATTATTATATTTCTCTTTTTAATGTGCTTTGCATACGAATAATTCTTCTACTGCATACGAATTATTCTTCTACTGCATACGAATTATGAAAATTAGTGCTAATTAATTGTTTTTTCTTTGTAGATTATTACATCACCCACGAAATCAAGGTAATTTCTATTTGTTTTGTAAATTTGCAAGTTTATATTTTTATTGTTTCACTTGTAATTTAGTAATTTAGTTAAAAATGTGATTTGTTAATTAATTATTTGCATATTTAATAATTATTTGTGAATGTGGTTTGTGTGTGGTTTGTTAATTATTTGCATATTTTGTTAAAAATGTGGTTTGTTATTATACTTGTCTTTAGTTATTAGAATGAGAATACTTATATTTCTAAGGTTAAATGATTTAGTTTTATTATTTATATTTTGAATGTTATATTTCTAAGGTTATACAATGTTAATTATTCAAAGTATATTTTTTTAGGGTTAAATATGTTAGTTAGAAATAATTATATATGTTTAAAAGCTGTGTATTAATTTGGTTTTTAATCAATTGATCACACTAATTAGGATGACAAAAGATCGTTCTTGGATGTGTGGAAGCATTGAATTGTCGAAATTTATTGATTGCGTATCATTATTTTGTAGTATTGTGGTTGAACATCAAGATAGGACGGGGGGAGTTGGTTTTTATTGCCCATGTGTCAGTTGTGGCAATGTATCAATGGTAGATAGTGTTGATATCCTTAGGGAGCACATACTTCGACGTGGATTTAGGCCTCAATATCATGTTTGGGTTTCTCATGGTGAGGAGGGAGTTTACAAAGAGAAAAGTGTTGTTGAGGACGTCAATAATGTGGCCGATGTCAATGAGGATGTAGTAGATCATGTTTATGGGTATGAGACAGATGAAGAGAATGTCTATGAGGATGTGGATCGTGTTCATGAGATGATGGAGGGAGTCGAGGATGAGTTAGGAAAACGTCCTCGTGTTTTTGACTTGTTGACAGAGGCTTCTCAAAAGCCTTTGTACCTTGGATGTACATAGTTCACCAAACTAACAGCAGTGTTTACAATTTTCAACATTAAGTCAAAGTTTAATTGGAGTGACGCTAGTTTACAATGTTCTTAGAAGCGTTAGGTGAGATGCTTCCTGAGGGAAATGAACTTCCAAAGTCGACATATTATGCCAACTGTCCTTTCGGCTTAGAGTACCAGAAGATTCATGTGTGTCCGAATGATAGTGTGTTGTATCGAAATGAAAACGAGAACTTAGAAGAGTGTCATAGGTGTGGGTTATTGCGCTACAAGCGTAAAGGGGCTCGGGATGCCAAAGGGCCCCCGGCTAAGGTATTGTGGTATCTTCCAATAATACCTAGATTCAAGCGCTTTTTTTCTATAAAGAAAGATGCGTTAAAATTGAGGTGGCATGCAGATAGGGTGAAGAAAGGTCACTTGCTCACACATCCATCTGATTCTCCGGAGTGCAAGAGTATTGATAGGTTGCATAAGACTTTTGGGGATGAGGTTCGTAATTTAAGGCTCGGACTGTGTACGGATGGAATGAACCCATTCGGCAATCTTAGTTCTCAACATAGTACTTTGCCGGTACTTTTAGTGATCTATAATTTCCCACCTTGGTTGTGTATGAAGCGTAAGTACATAATTCTTTCGCTTCTTATGACATAGATGTGTATCTGCACCTCTCGTTGAGGATTTGAAAAAGATGTGGGATGAAGGTGTTTCAGTGTTTGATGCATATGCTAATCAGGAGTTCACCTTGCGTGCAATGCTTTTATGCACCGTTAATGATTTTCCGGCATATAGCAACTTATCGGGGTATAAGAATAAAGGGAAGAAAGCATGCCCAATATGTATCGATGACAAGGAATCCACATGGAT
The DNA here is from genome assembly GCF_026212465.1 of Amaranthus tricolor. NCBI lineage: Eukaryota > Viridiplantae > Streptophyta > Magnoliopsida > Caryophyllales > Amaranthaceae > Amaranthus > Amaranthus tricolor. Next base: position 21,564,870 of record NC_080048.1, read on the forward strand.
TCCTAAGTGCAAACACATATTCATGCACCATCGAAAGTTCCTCCCACGAGACCACCAATATCGTAAGAAGAAGAAGTTGTCCAACGGGGAGGTTGAGGACCATGTAGCTCGTCGACCGTTAACCGATTATGAGGTTTATGAACTGGTTAAGGGAGTTGAGACTGTATTTGGTAAAACGGTGCAACTGTAAGGGGGTGAAGACCGATTATGGAAAAAAGAATCAATCTTTTGGAAGATTCCATATTGGAGAGATCTACAGGTTACGCATTGTCTTGACGTTATTCATATAGAGAAAAATGTAGGCGATGCCATACTCGGGACTCTCATGAACATTCTGGGTAAGACAAAGGATGTTAGGGCCGTGCGAGATTGGTTTGAATGTAAGGGTCTTCGTCCGGATTTGTGGGCACATGTTAAGGTGAGTAAGAAAAGAAATAGAGCTGATGAAGTTGGTGGTAGTAAGAAGAAGATGAGTAATGACAAAGTTTATTTGCCTCCAGCTTGCTACAAATTGTCCAAAGTAGAGAAGCGGACATTTTGTGAGTGTTTGTATGGCATTAAGGTTCCGTCTGGGTACTCATCCAACATGAAGAGATTTGTGAGCCTAAATGGTGAGCTGAAGTTGGAAAGCATGAAATCTCACGATTGCCATGTAATGATGCAAGTGTTCTTACCAATTGCAATCCGTGGAATACTGCCAAAACATGTGAGATATGCTATTACCGAGCTATGTTCGTTCTTCAACACAATTTGTAGTAAAGTTCTTGATCCCTTTAAACTTGATGCACTTCAAGTCGACGTGATCGTAACTTTGTGGAAGTTGGAGATGTATTTTCCACCTTCTTTCTTTGACAAAATTGTTCATCTTATTGTCCATCTCGTTTGTGAGATCAAGCTTTTGGGTCCAGTATTTTTAAGGTGGTGTTATCCTTTTGAAAGACACATGGGTGTTTTACAAAACAAGGTGAGTAATCCAGCACAACCCGAGGGGAGTATGATTCAAGGCACTGTGAGCGATGAGATTAGTAACTTTATAGCCGAGTATTTGGCCATGGCAACGCCTATTGGACTTCCCACCTCTAGACATGAAGGAAGGCTTGAAGGAAAAGGAAAAATTGGCTCCAAATCGGTCACACCTCCTTGAGAAAGCCTTCTACAAGCACACTTGTATGTGTTGCATCATATTCCGAAAGTTCATCCTTTTTTGAGTGAGCATTTTGATATATTGCGCGTAAAACATCCTTCTAAAGGGGATAGGGCATTGATGCAGTTGCAGAACAAGACGTTTATTAATTGGTTTCATAATCGAGTAATATGCGAAGAACTCAAGGGTGTATCCGAAATTGTTATGTGGTTAGCTTTTGGTCTGTGAGTTTCAACAAATATGAGGGCTACGATGTAAATGGCTTCACATTGTGGACTGAGGGTCAAGACAAGAAGCCATCGTATCTACAGAATAGTGGGGTTTCTATTTTGGTGTCATCTACATTTTACGCGAGTGCGAAGCATCAAGCGCCGGTTGATGCTAAATTGGTATACTACCGGCGGGTACATGAAATATGGGAGCTTTACTACTCTACTTTCATTATTGGTTTTTATAAATGTAAGTGGGTAGATAATAATCGACGATGCATAAAAAATGACAACCCTTGTGGATTCACTCTTATAGACTTAGCTCGTTTGCGTGATAGTGAGGAGCCATTCATACTAGCCACACAAGCCAAGCAAGTATTCCACATTGTAGACCCGTCTGATAAAAAATGGTCTATTGTTGTACCGGGAAAAAGAAGTATCCTTGGTATAGGTGATGTTGAGGATGAGGAAGAATATGAAGCTTTTGAAGACTCCCCTCCCTTTATCAATCCAAAATCAGTGGATCAAGATGATGTAAATGATGTAGATGTTGGTTATGTGCGTGCAGATCACACGGAAGGAATACATTTGAATTATGTGATTCACAAGGTATGAATTTAAAGCTTTTTAATGTTTTTTTGGCACTTGGTTTGTTTTGCATGAAACTTTGCACATAACACTATTTGTTATATATTATTGTGTTGAACGTATTAGAATTTTAAATCATAGTCATATTCTTAATATTACTTAGCTTATGTTCTAATATATTTCTATTCATACTCTTTCAGGTACTGATATACAATGCATCTATTCAGAGACGAAATTGTCCCAGAGGTTGAGACCTCGGATAATGAGCATCGTAGTTATGACAGCGAAGAGGACCAAATTGTGAGATACGCGAAGACGCTCCACCGATTGACAATGATTTTGAGACTGAAGACGCCCCACCAATGGATGCTCCCACTACCAGTAAGAAAAGAAAAGGGCAAGGTCCTACAAAAAACCTCAAAGTCACAGAACCAATGCATTTGGAATACAATGCGTTGGGTAAACCTTGCGGAAAATGGCGTAGGCAATATGGAAAACAAGTGGGTCTATGTATCCGCAAGCTTTCCATATTGCACGCATGGAACAAGGTTCCAGAGGGTTTGAAGAACTCTCTATGGAATGATACTGTGGTAAGCAACTTTACTATTTTTACTCATATAGTTTCATTTTAAAATTAATTTGATTGACATTAATAAATATAAATTTGTTTTGTAGAATCTTTTCCACATCGAGAGCGATGAGGACAAGAAGAATGTGTTTCTTTCAGTTGTTGCTGAAAGATTCAGAGATTTCAAATCCAAGTTAGTAACTGGCTGGATTACGAAGAGGCGTGCCCGTACGACCAAAAAGGTCAATAAGGGAAACGAAGGTGGAGAGCAATCACCTTCGAAGATGCCCTACGAAATATGGGGTCACATATCGAAGAGGGATTGGGAGGCCTTTTTTGCCAAAAGAACAACTCCCATAGAAGTTGTAAGTATTTCATATTATATTATAGTTTACCAATTTGAATTTACTTCTTTTGATTCAGTCATTAAACTAATACATGACATTCGATTTCTATTGATTAATTAGGAAAAGCGCGGTAAAGCTTTTGATTCTGCAAGCAAAAGGAAGTTTTACCATCGCTTGGGCCAGGAAATGTATGATGAGGTCCGAAAAGAGTTGGTGGATGCGGGTTTATACCCCAATCAAAGTTCATCCACGCCTTTATCTACGACAACCTCCGCATCCGTGAATACTCCTGCTGGAGATCGGGTGCGTGATTGGTATTGCGGGCTTCATTCCCGAGATGCAAGTGGTAAATTCACTAGTGGAAAAAAACGTATTTGCTGCTAATCATTTGCTGCGGTTTTTATGTATACGCAGTAATAAGTAGGAAAAAGAATTGGAAAAAAAAAACAATTAATTGCTGCGATTTTATAGAGTGACCGCAGCAAATACTCCATAGCAACATTAATTGCTGCGGTTTTTCCAGGGACCGCAGCAAATAACCCTTACGCAATTGTTTATTGCTGCGGTTATCATGGGGGCCCGCAGCAAATACCGTTTCAGCATAACCGTTTCAGCAAGTAGGAGCATTAATTGCTGCGGTTATGTCATTGGACCGCAGCAAATAAACCCTTTTTTTAATTTTCTTTTCAAAACCCGCCTCTTATAAACGTTATACTCGAAAACGGCTGTTGTACCATTGTCTTCTTCAAGTTAATTCCATTGTCTTCTTCAAGTTCCATTCCTCTTCAATTTCGCATACACTGTCTTCTTCAACCCACGCATATACTGTGTCTTTTTCAACCCACGCATATACTGTGTCTTCTTCAACCCACGCATATACTGTGTCTTCTTCAAGTTCGTTACTTCTTCTTCAAGTTCGTTACTTCTTCTTCAAGTTCCTTCTTCTTGTTCAAGTTCTTTAAACCCACACGTAAAACCCACAAACATTTCAAAATAAACCCACGGAATTTCAATGTATTGTTGAGTTTTCTTGTTTTAATCTATTACATTTCAACCCACCATTGTTGCTTTTCCTTCAAAAACTCACGAAACCACGAAATTAGGGCTAACTCTTCATCTTCAAAATCACGCTGCTACTGTTCTTGTTCATCTTTGTTCTTTGTTTATCTTCAAAACCAACGAAATTAAGGTATTTTTTCTCATTTTAATTTGTTAAGCATTTAAATTTTTCAAGATATTCATGAAAACACTCGAAAATTAGGGCAACTGTGTGTATACTAATGTTGTTTCTCTGTTTTCGTTGTAGATGACATAACCCACGAAATCAAGTTTATTATATTTATTTTACTAATTTGCAAGTTCATATCTTTATAGTTTAACAAGTAATTTAGTAATTTAGTGCTAAAGATATCATTTTATTTGTGAATTTTACATTATTCAAGTTTATGTTATTAGTAGGCATGGCCACGGGGCGGGTTACCCGGAACCGAACCGGTGCCGAACAGCTTGGAACCGGAACCGGAACCGTTTGCGACAGGTTCTGAACCGCCCCGAACCGCGAAACCGCCGGAAAAAAAGTTGCCGGAATCGTGAAACCGCCGGAAAAAAACTTCATGAACCGGACTTAAAAACCACGGTTTGGAACCGGAACCGGTCCGAGTAAACCGGTCCAACGGTTCCACGGAACCAGAACCGGGACCGGTCTAGTTGAACCGGTCCAGCGGTTCCATGGAACCGGAACCGGGACCGGTCCGGGTGAACCGGCCCAACGGTTCCATGGAACCGTGAAAAGATCCGTTGGAAACTAGCCGTTTATAGCCGTTGGAATTTTTCTATAAATACCCACCACTTTCAATCATTTTCATTCACAACTCATCTCTTCTCCTACTCTCTCTACTTACTCTCTCTACTTAATTCATTAATTACGCAATTATTCTCTTAATTACATAATTAGTGTTTCAATTATTTCTTAATTTAATTAATTACATAATTAGTCTATTAATTAATTATTTATTTCTTAATTCTATTATTATTTCAATATTATCAATCATGTCTTTATTTTTGAAAAAAGCCTCAAAAAAAGTTACTACTACTCCGTCGGTATCAACAACACCTTCCATTAGTAATTACAATTATGAACCAAATTATCCAGAAGGGTATGACCTAGAATTACAAAATTATGCAGAAGAAGTGGAAAGAGAAATACAAGAAGAAGAACAAGCAGAGGAACCAACGACCCCTATTAGGATACATATATCTCGACAGTCATCAACAAGATCACATGAAAAACAAGGAGAACAATAACAACAAAGACAAGCTCGTGGTAAACGAGTCAATTTCCAAACTATCGGTTAGTTTTATAATTTTATTCTTCAAATTAATCAAATTTTAAATTATTTATTTATTTAATTATAGTTTTATAATTTTAAATTATTTATTTAGATGAAGATGAACCAGTAAGACAACCTTTTCCGGCAATGCCACCTCCTTGTGGTAGAGCTGTTTCACATGTGTGGTCGTATTTCACAAAAGAACCAACCGATAATCCAGATATTTTATATGCACTTGTGAAATTTGTGAAAGTCAAGGAGTAAAGCCCTTAGTTTCATACAGTTTCGCCAGAGGTAAATATTTTTTAAGTTTTTTATACATACATTATATATTCATATTTTATAAAAATTTATTTATTGTGTTTTGTGAATACGTGTTAGGTGGTGGTACGGGATCTTTTAACAAACATTTGGCAAAGAAGCATAGAATCACAAAAGAAACTCATGCAGCAACCGGCAGCGGGACCACAAGTGGAAGCCGACAGACATTGTGGGACATTCCCAGCACAGGTATGCCTTTTAGATATAATCGTAATGATATGATTGATGAATTTTCTATGTATGTAATTTGTGATGAATTTCCTTTTAACCAAGGTGAAAGTAGGGCACACGAGCGTTTTGCTAGAAAAACTTTGCAACCACAATATAGAGCAATCCCTAGGAGCACTCTTAAAAGACGCACAATTAAATTATATGAATCAATGCGCTATGAATTAGTTGAAATTTTTAAATCTTTTAATGGTAGGGTTAGCATAACAACTGACATTTGGTCTGCTCCCCCACATTTAGAATCTTATATGTGTGTAACAGCACATTGGATAGATCAAAATTAGATTATTCAAAAAAGAATAATTGCTTTTGCGACAATGCCAGAAAGACATACCGGTGAAAACATAAAATATAGATTAGTAACGATATGTAGAAAATGGAACTTATTATATAAGATATTTTGTTGTTCAATTGATAATGCAACCGCGAACATTAAATGTACAGAACTTTTGTATAACGAACCTGCTTTTAGTTTTATCCTTGGGGGTAGCTTATTAATATATACCAAATAGTGTTGTGTGCCAAGTTTCGTGCAAAAAAAACAAAGTTTGAGCTACTATATGCTCGAAAGTGTTAAAAACGGTTAAAAACCGATAAAATCGCAACATAACACGTAATTTCTTGAATATGACTATGATTTTCCATTCTAACCACTTAAACACATTTATATATACCAAATACTGTTGTGTACCAAGTTTCGTCCAAAACGAACCAAGTTTGAGCTATTTTATGCGCGAAAGTGCCAAAAAGACGTAAAAACCAAAAGATCGAAACTTAACACGTAATTACTAGCATATGACTATGATTTAGAATTCTAACAACTTCAACACAATAATATATACCGAATTGTGTTGTTTGACAAGTTTCGTGCAAAACAAACCAAGTTTGAGCTACTTTATGCGCGAAAGTGCCAAAAAGACTTAAAAACCCATACATTCGCAACTTAACATGTAATTTCTAGCATATGACTATGATTTTCGATTTAAACTACTTCAAACCAATAATATATACCAAATAGTGTTGTGTGCCAAGTTTCGTGCAAAACAAACCAAGTTTTTGCTACTTTATGCGCAAATGTGCAAAAAAAGCTTTAAAACCTATAAAATCAAAACATACCATGTAATTTCTAGCATATGACTATGATTTTCAATTCTAACAACTTCAACACAATAATATATACCATATACTGTCGTGTGCAAAGTTTCGTGCAAAACAAACCAAGTCATTGCTACTTTATGCGAGAAAGTGCCAAAAAAGCTATAAAAAAATAACCACAAAATCGAACCATAAAATGTAATTTCAAGCATATGACTATGATTTTCAACTGTAACCACTTCAACACAATAATATATACCAAATAGTGTTGTGTCTCAAGTTTCGTGCAAAAGAAACCATGTTTTAGCTACTTTATGCGCAAAAGTGCAAAAAAAGCTTTAAAACCCAAAAAATCACAACTTATCACGCAATTTTTAGCATATCACAATGATTTTATATTCTATCCAGTTCAACACAATAATATATACCAAATAGTGTTGTGTGCAAAGTTTCGTGCAAAACAAACCAAGTTTGAGCTACTATAAGCTGGAAAGTGCTAAAAAGGCTTAAAAACCGATAAAATCGCAACATAACACGTAAGTTCTTGCATATGACTATGATTTTCCAATCTAACCACTTAAACACAATTATATATACCAAATACTGTTGTGTACCAAGTTTCGACCAAAACGAACCAAGTTTGAGCTAGTTTATGCGCGAAAGTGCCAAAAAGACGTAAAAACCAAAAGATCGAAACTTAACACGTAATTACTAGCATATGACTATGATTTTTAATTCTAACAACTTCAACACAATAATATATACCGAATAGTATTTACGACAAGTTTCGTGCAAAACAAACCATGTTTCTTCAACATGTAATTACTTTATGGGCAAAAGTGCTAAAAAGAATTAAAAACCCATACATTAGCAACTTAACACGTAATTTCTAGCATGTGACTATGATTTTCAATTTAAACTACTTCAAACCAATAATATATACCAAATAGTGTTGTGTGCCAAGTGTCGTGCAAAACAAACCAAGTTTTTGCTACTTTATGCGCAAATGTGCCAAAAAAGCTTTAAAACCTATAAAATCACAACATAACATGTAATTTCTAGCATATCACTATGATTTTCAATTCTAACTACTTCAACACAATAATATATACCATATACTGTCGTGTGCCAAGTTTCGTGCTAAAGAAACCAAGTCGTTGCTCCTTTATGCGCGAAAGTGCCAAAAAAGCTAAAAAACCGATAAAATCGCATTATAAAACGTAATTTAAAGCATATGACTATGCTTTTCAACTCTAACCACTTCAACACAATAATATATTCCAAATAGTGTTGTTTGCCAAGTTTCCTGCAAAACAAACCAAGTTTTTGCTACTTAATGTGCAAAAGTGCAAAAAAAGCTTTAAAACCCAAAAAATCGCAACTTATCACGTAATTTTTAGCAAATGACTATGATTTTAAATTCTAACCAGTTCAACACAATAATATATACCAAATAGTGTTGTGTGCCAAGTATCGTGCAAAACAAACCAAGTTTGAGCTACTATATGCTCGAAAGTGCTAAAAAGTCTTAAAAACCGATAAAATCGCAACATAACACGTAATTTCTTGCATATAACTATGATTTTCCATTCTAACCACTTAAACACAATTATATATACCAAATACTGTTGTGTACCAAGTTTCGTCCAAAACGAACCAAGTTTGAGCCATTTTATGCGCGAAAGTGCCAAAAAGACGTAAAAACCAAAAGATCGAAACTTAACACGTAATTACTAGCATATGACTATGATTTTGAGTTCTAACAACTTCAACACAATAATGTATACCGAATTGTGTTGTGTGACAAGTTTCGTGCAAAACAAACCAAGTTTGAGCTAGTTTATGCGCGAAAGTGCCAAAAAGACTTAAAAACCCATACATTCGCAACTTAATATGTAATTTCTAGCATATGACTATAATTTTAAATTTAAACTACTTCAAACCAATAATATATACCAAATAGTGTTGTGTGCCAAGTTTGGTGCAAAACAAACCAAGTTTTTGCTACTTTATGTGCAAATGTGCCAAAAAAGCTTTAAAACCTATTAAATCAAAACATAACATGTAATTTCTAGCATAAGACTATGATTTTAAATTCTAACAACTTCAACACAATAATATATACCAAATACTGTCGTGTGCCAAGTTTCGTGCAAAACAAAGCAAGTCGTTGCTACTTTATGCATGAAAGTGCCAAAAAAGCTAAAAAAAACCCATAAAATCGCAACATAACACGTAATTTCAAGCATATGACTATGATTTTCAACTCTAACCACTTCAACACAATAATATATACCAATTAGTGTTGTGTGCCAAGTTTCGTGTAAAACAAACCATGTTTTTGCTACTTTATGCGCAAAAGTGCAAAAAAAGCTTTAAAACCCAAAAAATCGCAACTTATAAAGAAATTTTTAGCATATGACTATGATTTTAAATTCTAACCACTTAACACAATTATATATACCAAATATTGTTGTGTGCCAAGTTTTGTGCAAAACGAACCAAGTTTGAGCTATTTTATGCACGAATGTTCTAAAAAGACGTAAAAACCAAAAGATCGAAACTTAACACGTAATTACTAGCATATGACTATGATTTTGAATTCTAACAACTTCAACACAATAATGTATACCGAATTGTGTTGTGTGACAAGTTTCGTGCAAAACAAACAAAGTTTGAGCTACTTTATGCGCGAAAGTGCCAAAGAGACTTAAAAACCCATACATTCGCAACTTAACACGTAAGTTTTAGCATATGACTATGATTTTCAATTTAAACTACTACAAACCAATAATATATACCAAATAGTGTTGTGTGCCAAGTTTCGTGCAAAACAAACCAAGTTTTTCCTACTTTATGCACAAATGTGCCAAAAAAGCTTTAAAACCTATAAAAAAAAACATAACATATCATTTCTAGTATATGACTATGATTTTAAATTCTAACAACTTCAACACAATAAAATTTCGTGCAAAACAAACCAAGTCGTTGCAACTTTATGCGGGGAAAATGCCAAAAAAGCTAAAAAAAAACCCATAAAATCGCAACATAAAACGTAACTTCAAGCATATGACTATGATTTTCAACTCTAACCACTTCAACACCATAATATATACCAAATAGTGTTGTGTGCCAAGTTTCGTGCAAAACAAACCAAGTTTTTGCTACTTTATGCGCAAAAGTGGAAAAAAAGCTTTAAAACCCAAAAAAAATCGCAACTTATCACGTAATTTTTAGCATATGACTATGATTTTAAATTCTAACCAGTTCAACACTATAATATATACCAAATAGTTTTGTGTGCCAAGTTTCGTGCAAAACAAACAAAGTTTGAGCTACTATATGCTCGAAAGTGCTAAAAAGGCTTAAAAACCGATAAAATCGCAACATAACACGTAATTTCTTGCATATGACTATGATTTCCCATTCTAACTTTTTAAACAAAATTATATATACCAAATACTGTTGTGTACCAAGTTTCGTCCAAAACGAACAAAGTTTGAGCTATTTTATGCGCGAAAGTGCCAGAAAGACGTAAAAACCAAAAGATCGAAACTTAATACGTAATTACTAGCATATGTCTATGATTTTGAATTCTAAAACCTTTAACACGATAATGTATACTGAATTGTGTTGTGTGACAAGTTTCGTGCGAAACAAACAAAGTTTGAGCTACTTTATGCGCGAAAGTGCCAAAAAGACTTAAAAACACATACATTCGTAACTTAACACGTAATTTCTAGCATATGACTATGATTTAAAATTTAAACTACTTCAAACCAATAATATATACCAAATAGTTTTGTGTGCCATGTTTCGTGCAAAACAAACCAAGTTATTGCTACTTTATGCGCAAAAGTGCCAAAAAAGATTTAAAACCTATAAAATCAAAACATAACATGTAATTTCTAGCATATGACTATGATTTTAAATTCTAACAACTTCAACACAATAATGTATACCATATACTGTCGTGTGCCAAGTTTCGTGCAAAACAAACCAAGTCATTGCTACTTTATGCGGGAAAGTGCCAAAAAAGCTAAAAAAAAACAAATAAAATCGCAACATAAAACGTAATTTCAAGCATATGACTATGATTTTCAACTCTAACCACTTCAACACAATAATATATACCAAATAGTGTTGTGTGCCAAGTTTCGTGCAAAACAAACCAAGATTTTCCTACTTTATGCGCAAAAGTGCAAAAAAAGCTTTAAAACCCAAAAAATCGCAACTTATCACGTAATTTTTAGCATATGACTATGATATTAAATTCTAACTAGTTCAACACAATAATATATACCAAATAGTGTTGTGTGCCATGTTTCGTGCAAAACAAACAAAGTTTGAGCTACTATATGCTCAAAAGTGCTAAAAAGGCTTAAAAACCGATAAAATCGAAACATAACACGTAATTTCTTGCATATGACTATGATTTTCCGTTCTAACCACTTAAACACAATTATATATACCAAAAACTGTTGTGTACCAGTTTCGTCCAAAACGTACCAAGTTTCAGATATTTTATGCGCGAAAGTGCAAAAAAGACGTAAAAACCAAAAGATCAAAACTTAACACGTAATTACTAGCATATGACTATGATTTTGAATTCTAACAACTTCAACACAATAATATATACCGAATTTTGTTGTGTGACATGTATCCTGCAAAACAAACCATGTTTGAGATACTTTATGCGCGAAAGTGCCAAAAAGACTTTAAAACCCATACATTCAAAACTTAACACGTAATATCTAACATATGACAATGATTTTCAATTTAAACTACTTCAAACTAATAATATATACCAAATAGTGTTGTGTGCCAAGTTTCGTGCAAGACAAACCATGTTTTTCCTACTTTATGCGCAAATGTGCCAAAAAAGCTTTAAAACCTATAAAATCACAACATAACATGTAATTTCTAGCATTTCACTATGATTTTCAATTCTAAAAACTTCAACACAATAATATATACCATATACTGTCGTGTGCCAAGTTTCGTGCAAAACAAACCAAGTCGTTGCTACTTTATGCGGAAAAGTGCCAAAAAAGCTAAAAAAACCCATAAAATCGCAACATAAAACGTAATTTCAAGCATATGACTATGATTTTCAAATCTAAGCACTTCAACACAATAGTATATACCAAATAGTGTTGTGTGCAAAGTTTCGTGCAAAACAAACCAAGTTTTTGTTACTTTATGCGCAAAAGTGCAAAAAAAGCTTTAAACTCCAAAAAATCGTAACTTATCACGTAATTTTTAGCATATGACTATGATTTTAAATTCTAACCACTTCAACACAATAATATATACCAAATAGTGTTGTGTGCCAACTTTCGTGCAAAACAAACCAAGTTTGAGCTACTATATGCTCGAAAGTGTTAAAAAGGCTTAAAAACCTATAAAATCGCAACATAACACGTAATTTCTTGCATATGACTAAGATTTTCCATTCTAACCACTTAAACATAATTATATATACCAAATACTGTTGTGTACCAAGTTTTATGCAAAACAAACCAAGTTTGAACTACTTTATGCGCGAAAGTTCCAAAAAGACTTAAAAACCCATACATTCGAAACATAACACGTAATTTCTGGCATATGACTATGATTTTCAATTTAAACTACTTCAAACCAATAAACTATACAAAATAGCGTTGTGTGCCAAGTTTCGTGCAAAACAAACCAAGTTTTTGCTACTTTATGCGCAAATGTGCCAAAAAGAGTTAATAACCCATACATTCGTAACTTAACACGTAATTTCTAGCATATGACTATGATTTTCAATTTAAACTACTTCAAACCAATAATATATACCAAATAGTGTTGTGTGCCAAGTTTCGTGCAAAACAAATCGAGTTTTTGTTACTTTATGCGCAAATGTGCCAAAGAAGCTTTAAAACCTTTAAAATCACAACGTAACATGTAATTTCTAGCATATGACTATGATTTTCAATTCTAACAACTTCAACACAATAATATATACCATATACTATCGTGTACCAAGTTTCGTGCAAAACAAACCAAGTCGTTGCTACTTTATGCGCGAAAGTGCCAAAAAAGCTAAAAAAACCCATAAAATCGCAACATAAAACGTAATGTCAAGCATACGACTATGATTTTCAATTCTAACCACTTCAACACAATAATATATACCAAATAGTGTTGTGTGCCAAGTTTCGTGCAAAACAAACCAAGTTTTTGCTACTTTATGCGCAAATGTGCCAAAAAAGCTTTAAAACCTATAAAAAACAACATAACATGTAATTTCGGGCATATGACTATGATTTTCAATTCTAACCACTTCAACACAATAATATATACCAAATAGTGTTGTGTGCCAAGTTTCGTGCAAAACAAACCAAGATTTTGCTACTTTATGCGCAAAAGTGCAAAAAAAAGCTTTAAAACCCAAAAAATCGCAACTTATCACGTAATTTTTAGCATATGACTATGATATTAAATTCTAACTAGTTCAACACAATAATATATACCAAATAGTGTTGTGTGCCATGTTTCGTGCAAAACAAACAAAGTTTGAGCTACTATATGCTCGAAAGTGCTAAAAAGGCTTAAAAACCGATAAAATCGCAACATAACACGTAATTTCTTGCATATGACTATGATTTTCCGTTCTAACCACTTAAACACAATTATATATACCAAAAACTGTTGTGTACCAGTTTCGTCCAAAATGTACCAAGTTTCAGCTATTTTATGCGCGAAAGTGCAAAAAAGACGTAAAAACCAAAAGATCAAAACTTAACACGTAATTACTAGCATATGACTATGATTTTGAATTCTAACAACTTCAACACAATAATATATACCGAATTTTGTTGTGTGACATGTATCGTGCAAAACAAACCATGTTTGAGCTACTTTATGCGCGAAAGTGCCAAAAGACTTTAAAACCCATACATTCAAAACTTAACACGTAATATCTAACATATGACAATGATTTTCAATTTAAACTACTTCAAACAAATAATATATACCAAATAGTGTTGTGTGCCATGTTTCGTGCAAGACAAACCATGTTTTTCCTACTTTATGCACAAATGTGCCAAAAAAGCTTTAAAACCTATAAAATCACAACATAACATGTAATTTCTAGCATTTCACTATGATTTTCAATTCTAAAAACTTCAACACAATAATATATACCATATACTGTCGTGTGCCAAGTTTCGTGCAAAACAAACCAAGTCGTTGCTACTTTATGCGGAAAAGTGCCAAAAAAGCTAAAAAAACCCATAAAATCGCAACATAAAACGTAATTTCAAGCATATGACTATGATTTTCAAATCTAAGCACTTCAACACAATAGTATATACCAAATAGTGTTGTGTGCAAAGTTTCGTGCAAAACAAACCAAGTTTGAGCTACTATATGCTCGAAAGTGTTAAAAAGGCTTAAAAACCTATAAAATTGCAACATAACACGTAATTTCTTGCATATGACTAAGATTTTCCATTCTAACCACTTAAACATAATTATATATACCAAATACTGTTGTGTACCAAGTTTTATGCAAAACAAACCAAGTTTGAACTACTTTATGCGCGAAAGTTCCAAAAAGACTTAAAAACCCATACATTCGAAACTTAACACGTAATTTCTGGCATATGACTATGATTTTCAATTTAAACTACTTCAAACCACTAAACTATACAAAATAGCGTTGTGTGCAAAGTTTCGTGCAAAACAAACCAAGTTTTTGCTACTTTATGCGCAAATGTGCCAAAAAGAGTTAATAACCCATACATTCGTAACTTAACACGTAATTTCTAGCATATGACTATGATTTTCAATTTAAACTACTTCAAACCAATAATATGTACCAAATAGTGTTGTGTGCCAAGTTTCGTGCAAAACAAATCGAGTTTTTGTTACTTCATGCGCAAATGTGCCAAAGAAGCTTTAAAACCTTTAAAATCACAACGTAACATGTAATTTCTAGCATATGACTATGATTTTCAATTCTAACAACTTCAACACAATAATATATACCATATACTATCGTGTGCCAAGTTTCGTGCAAAACAAACCAAGTCGTTGCTACTTTATGCGCGAAAGTGCCAAAAAAGCTAAAAAAACCCATAAAATCGCAACATAAAACGTGATGTCAAGCATACGACTATGATTTTCAATTCTAACCACTTCAACACAATAATATATACCAAATAGTGTTGTGTGCCAAGTTTCGTGCAAAACAAACCAAGTTTTTGCTACTTTATGCGCAAATGTGCCAAAAAAGCTTTAAAACCTATAAAAACACAACATAACATGTAATTTCGAGCATATGACTATGATTTTCAATTCTAACCACTTCAACACAATAATATATACCAAATAGTGTTGTGTGCCAAGTTTCGTGCAAAACAAACCAAGATTTTGCTACTTTATGCGCAAAAGTGCAAAAAAAGCTTTAAAACCCAAAAAATCGCAACTTATCACGTAATTTTTAGCATATGACTATGATATTAAATTCTAACTAGTTCAACACAATAATATATACCAAATAGTGTTGTGTGCCATGTTTCGTGCAAAACAAACAAAGTTTGAGCTACTATATGCTCGAAAGTGCTAAAAAGGCTTAAAAACCGATAAAATCGCAACATAACACGTAATTTCTTGCATATGACTATGATTTTCCGTTCTAACCACTTAAACACAATTATATATACCAAAAACTGTTGTGTACCAGTTTCGTCCAAAATGTACCAAGTTTCAGCTATTTTATGCGCGAAAGTGCAAAAAAGACGTAAAAACCAAAAGATCAAAACTTAACACGTAATTACTAGCATATGACTATGATTTTGAATTCTAACAACTTCAACACAATAATATATACCGAATTTTGTTGTGTGACATGTATCGTGCAAAACAAACCATGTTTGAGCTACTTTATGCGCGAAAGTGCCAAAAAGACTTTAAAACCCATACATTCAAAACTTAACACGTAATATCTAAAATATGTCAATGATTTTCAATTTAAACTACTTCAAACAAATAATATATACCAAATAGTGTTGTGTGCCAAGTTTCGTGCAAGACAAACCATGTTTTTCCTACTTTATGCGCAAATGTGCCAAAAAAGCTTTAAAACCTATAAAATCACAACATAACATGTAATTTCTAGCATTTCACTATGATTTTCAATTCTAAAAACTTCAACACAATAATATATACCATATACTGTCGTGTGCCAAGTTTCGTGCAAAACAAACCAAGTCGTTGCTACTTTATGCGGAAAAGTGCCAAAAAAGCTAAAAAAACCCATAAAATCGCAACATAAAACGTAATTTCAAGCATATGACTATGATTTTCAAATCTAAGCACTTCAACACAATAGTATATACCAAATAGTGTTGTGTGCAAAGTTTCGTGCAAAACAAACCAAGTTTTTGTTACTTTATGCGCAAAAGTGCAAAAAAAGCTTTAAACTCCAAAAAATCGTAACTTATCACGTAATTTTTAGCATATGACTATGCTTTTAAATTCTAACCACTTCAACACAATAATATATACCAAATAGTGTTGTGTGCCAACTTTCGTGCAAAACAAACCAAGTTTGAGCTACTATATGCTCGAAAGTGTTAAAAAGGCTTAAAAACCTATAAAATTGCAACATAACACGTAATTTCTTGCATATGACTAAGATTTTCCATTCTAACCACTTAAACATAATTATATATACCAAATACTGTTGTGTACCAAGTTTTATGCAAAACAAACCAAGTTTGAACTACTTTATGCGCGAAAGTTCCAAAAAGACTTAAAAACCCATACATTCGAAACTTAACACGTAATTTCTGGCATATGACTATGATTTTCAATTTAAACTACTTCAAACCACTAAACTATACAAAATAGCGTTGTGTGCAAAGTTTCGTGCAAAACAAACCAAGTTTTTGCTACTTTATGCGCAAATGTGCCAAAAAGAGTTAATAACCCATACATTCGTAACTTAACACGTAATTTCTAGCATATGACTATGATTTTCAATTTAAACTACTTCAAACCAATAATATGTACCAAATAGTGTTGTGTGCCAAGTTTCGTGCAAAACAAATCGAGTTTTTGTTACTTTATGCGCAAATGTGCCAAAGAAGCTTTAAAACCTTTAAAATCACAACGTAACATGTAATTTCTAGCATATGACTATGATTTTCAACTCTAACAACTTCAACACAATAATATATACCATATACTATCGTGTGCCAAGTTTCGTGCAAAACAAACCAAGTCGTTGCTACTTTATGCGCGAAAGTGCCAAAAAAGCTAAAAAAAACCCATAAAATCGCAACATAAAACGTAATGTCAAGCATACGACTATGATTTTCAATTCTAACCACTTCAACACAATAATATATACCAAATAGTGTTGTGTGCCAAGTTTCGTGCAAAACAAACCAAGTTTTTGCTACTTTATGCGCAAATGTGCCAAAAAAGCTTTAAAACCTATAAAAACACAACATAACATGTAATTTCGAGCATATGACTATGATTTTCAATTCTAACCACTTCAACACAATAATATATACCAAATAGTGTTGTGTGCCAAGTTTCGTGCAAAACAAACCAAGATTTTGCTACTTTATGCGCAAAAGTGCAAAAAAAGCTTTAAAACCCAAAAAATCGCAACTTATCACGTAATTTTTAGCATATGACTATGATATTAAATTCTAACTAGTTCAACACAATAATATATACCAAATAGTGTTGTGTGCCATGTTTCGTGCAAAACAAACAAAGTTTGAGCTACTATATGCTCGAAAGTGCTAAAAAGGCTTAAAAACCGATAAAATCGCAACATAACACGTAATTTCTTGCATATGACTATGATTTTCCGTTCTAACCACTTAAACACAATTATATATACCAAAAACTGTTGTGTACCAGTTTCGTCCAAAATGTACCAAGTTTCAGCTATTTTATGCGCGAAAGTGCAAAAAAGACGTAAAAACCAAAAGATCAAAACTTAACACGTAATTACTAGCATATGACTATGATTTTGAATTCTAACAACTTCAACACAATAATATATACCGAATTTTGTTGTGTGACATGTATCGTGCAAAACAAACCATGTTTGAGCTACTTTATGCGCGAAAGTGCCAAAAAGACTTTAAAACCCATACATTCAAAACTTAACACGTAATATCTAAAATATGTCAATGATTTTCAATTTAAACTACTTCAAACAAATAATATATACCAAATAGTGTTGTGTGCCAAGTTTCGTGCAAGACAAACCATGTTTTTCCTACTTTATGCGCAAATGTGCCAAAAAAGCTTTAAAACCTATAAAATCACAACATAACATGTAATTTCTAGCATTTCACTATGATTTTCAATTCTAAAAACTTCAACACAATAATATATACCATATACTGTCGTGTGCCAAGTTTCGTGCAAAACAAACCAAGTCGTTGCTACTTTATGCGGAAAAGTGCCAAAAAAGCTAAAAAAAACCCATAAAATCGCAACATAAAACGTAATTTCAAGCATATGACTATGATTTTCAAATCTAAGCACTTCAACACAATAGTATATACCAAATAGTGTTGTGTGCAAAGTTTCGTGCAAAACAAACCAAGTTTTTGTTACTTTATGCGCAAAAGTGCAAAAAAAGCTTTAAACTCCAAAAAATCGTAACTTATCACGTAATTTTTAGCATATGACTATGCTTTTAAATTCTAACCACTTCAACACAATAATATATACCAAATAGTGTTGTGTGCCAACTTTCGTGCAAAACAAACCAAGTTTGAGCTACTATATGCTCGAAAGTGTTAAAAAGGCTTAAAAACCTATAAAATTGCAACATAACACGTAATTTCTTGCATATGACTAAGATTTTCCATTCTAACCACTTAAACATAATTATATATACCAAATACTGTTGTGTACCAAGTTTTATGCAAAACAAACCAAGTTTGAACTACTTTATGCGCGAAAGTTCCAAAAAGACTTAAAAACCCATACATTCGAAACTTAACACGTAATTTCTGGCATATGA
Organism: Amaranthus tricolor; assembly: GCF_026212465.1. NCBI lineage: Eukaryota > Viridiplantae > Streptophyta > Magnoliopsida > Caryophyllales > Amaranthaceae > Amaranthus > Amaranthus tricolor. The sequence goes on from NC_080048.1 coordinate 21,583,734, forward strand.
CTATGATTTTCAATTTAAACTACTTCAAACCACTAAACTATACAAAATAGCGTTGTGTGCAAAGTTTCGTGCAAAACAAACCAAGTTTTTGCTACTTTATGCGCAAATGTGCCAAAAAGAGTTAATAACCCATACATTCGTAACTTAACACGTAATTTCTAGCATATGACTATGATTTTCAATTTAAACTACTTCAAACCAATAATATGTACCAAATAGTGTTGTGTGCCAAGTTTCGTGCAAAACAAATCGAGTTTTTGTTACTTTATGCGCAAATGTGCCAAAGAAGCTTTAAAACCTTTAAAATCACAACGTAACATGTAATTTCTAGCATATGACTATGATTTTCAACTCTAACAACTTCAACACAATAATATATACCATATACTATCGTGTGCCAAGTTTCGTGCAAAACAAACCAAGTCGTTGCTACTTTATGCGCGAAAGTGCCAAAAAAGCTAAAAAAAACCCATAAAATCGCAACATAAAACGTAATGTCAAGCATACGACTATGATTTTCAATTCTAACCACTTCAACACAATAATATATACCAAATAGTGTTGTGTGCCAAGTTTCGTGCAAAACAAACCAAGTTTTTGCTACTTTATGCGCAAATGTGCCAAAAAAGCTTTAAAACCTATAAAAACACAACATAACATGTAATTTCGAGCATATGACTATGATTTTCAATTCTAACCACTTCAACACAATAATATATACCAAATAGTGTTGTGTGCCAAGTTTCGTGCAAAACAAACCAAGATTTTGCTACTTTATGCGCAAAAGTGCAAAAAAAGCTTTAAAACCCAAAAAATCGCAACTTATCACGTAATTTTTAGCATATGACTATGATATTAAATTCTAACTAGTTCAACACAATAATATATACCAAATAGTGTTGTGTGCCATGTTTCGTGCAAAACAAACAAAGTTTGAGCTACTATATGCTCGAAAGTGCTAAAAAGGCTTAAAAACCGATAAAATCGCAACATAACACGTAATTTCTTGCATATGACTATGATTTTCCGTTCTAACCACTTAAACACAATTATATATACCAAAAACTGTTGTGTACCAGTTTCGTCCAAAATGTACCAAGTTTCAGCTATTTTATGCGCGAAAGTGCAAAAAAGACGTAAAAACCAAAAGATCAAAACTTAACACGTAATTACTAGCATATGACTATGATTTTGAATTCTAACAACTTCAACACAATAATATATACCGAATTTTGTTGTGTGACATGTATCGTGCAAAACAAACCATGTTTGAGCTACTTTATGCGCGAAAGTGCCAAAAAGACTTTAAAACCCATACATTCAAAACTTAACACGTAATATCTAAAATATGTCAATGATTTTCAATTTAAACTACTTCAAACAAATAATATATACCAAATAGTGTTGTGTGCCAAGTTTCGTGCAAGACAAACCATGTTTTTCCTACTTTATGCGCAAATGTGCCAAAAAAGCTTTAAAACCTATAAAATCACAACATAACATGTAATTTCTAGCATTTCACTATGATTTTCAATTCTAAAAACTTCAACACAATAATATATACCATATACTGTCGTGTGCCAAGTTTCGTGCAAAACAAACCAAGTCGTTGCTACTTTATGCGGAAAAGTGCCAAAAAAGCTAAAAAAACCCATAAAATCGCAACATAAAACGTAATTTCAAGCATATGACTATGATTTTCAAATCTAAGCACTTCAACACAATAGTATATACCAAATAGTGTTGTGTGCAAAACAAACCAAGTTTTTGTTACTTTATGCGCAAAAGTGCAAAAAAAGCTTTAAACTCCAAAAAATCGTAACTTATCACGTAATTTTTAGCATATGACTATGATTTTAAATTCTAACCACTTCAACACAATAATATATACCAAATAGTGTTGTATGCCAACTTTCGTGCAAAACAAACCAAGTTTGAGCTACTATATGCTCGAAAGTGTTAAAAAGGCTTAAAAACCTATAAAATCGCAACATAACACGTAATTTCTTGCATATGACTAAGATTTTCCATTCTAACCACTTCAACATAATTATATATACCAAATACTGTTGTGTACCAAGTTTTATGCAAAACAAACCAAGTTTGAACTACTTTATGCGCGAAAGTTCCAAAAAGACTTAAAAACCCATACATTCGAAACTTAACACGTAATTTCTGGCATATGACTATGATTTTCAATTTAAACTACTTCAAACCAATAAACTATACAAAATAGCGTTGTGTGCCAAGTTTCGTGCAAAACAAACCAAGTTTTTGCTACTTTATGCGCAAATGTGCCAAAAAGAGTTAATAACCCATACATTCGTAACTTAACACGTAATTTCTAGCATATGACTATGATTTTCAATTTAAACTACTTCAAACCAATAATATATACCAAATAGTGTTGTGTGCCAAGTTTCGTGCAAAACAAATCGAGTTTTTGTTACTTTATGCGCAAATGTGCCAAAGAAGCTTTAAAACCTTTAAAATCACAATGTAACATGTAATTTCTAGCATATGACTATGATTTTCAATTCTAACAACTTCAACACAATAATATATACCATATACTATCGTGTGCCAAGTTTCGTGCAAAAAAAACCAAGTCGTTGCTACTTTATGCGCGAAAGTACCAAAAAAGCTAAAAAAACCCATAAAATAGCAACATAAAATGTAATGTCAAGCATACGACTATGATTTTCAATTCTAACCACTTCAACACAATAATATATACCAAATAGTGTTGTGTGCCAAGTTTCGTGCAAAACAAACCAAGTTTTTGCAACTTTATGCGCAAATGTGCCAAAAAAGCTTTAAAACCTATAAAAACACAACATAAAATGTAATTTCGAGCATATGACTATGATTTTCAATTCTAACCACTTCAACACAATAATATATACCAAATAGTGTTGTGTGCCAAGTTTCGTGCAAAACAAACCAAGATTTTGCTACTTTATGCGCAAAAGTGCAAAAAAAGCTTTAAAACCCAAAAAATCGCAACTTATCACGTAATTTTTAGCATATGACTATGATATTAAATTCTAACTAGTTCAACACAATAATATATACCAAATAGTGTTGTGTGCCATGTTTCGTGCAAAACAAACAAAGTTTGAGCTACTATATGCTCGAAAGTGCTAAAAAGGCTTAAAAACCGATAAAATCGCAACATAACACGTAATTTCTTGCATATGACTATGATTTTCCGTTCTAACCACTTAAACACAATTATATATACCAAAAACTGTTGTGTACCAGTTTCGTCCAAAATGTACCAAGTTTCAGCTATTTTATGCGCGAAAGTGCAAAAAAGACGTAAAAACCAAAAGATCAAAACTTAACACGTAATTACTAGCATATGACTATGATTTTGAATTCTAACAACTTCAACACAATAATATATACCGAATTTTGTTGTGTGACATGTATCGTGCAAAACAAACCATGTTTGAGCTACTTTATGCGCGAAAGTGCCAAAAAGACTTTAAAACCCATACATTCAAAACTTAACACGTAATATCTAAAATATGTCAATGATTTTCAATTTAAACTACTTCAAACAAATAATATATACCAAATAGTGTTGTGTGCCAAGTTTCGTGCAAGACAAACCATGTTTTTCCTACTTTATGCGCAAATGTGCCAAAAAAGCTTTAAAACCTATAAAATCACAACATAACATGTAATTTCTAGCATTTCACTATGATTTTCAATTCTAAAAACTTCAACACAATAATATATACCATATACTGTCGTGTGCCAAGTTTCGTGCAAAACAAACCAAGTCGTTGCTACTTTATGCGGAAAAGTGCCAAAAAAGCTAAAAAAACCCATAAAATCGCAACATAAAACGTAATTTCAAGCATATGACTATGATTTTCAAATCTAAGCACTTCAACACAATAGTATATACCAAATAGTGTTGTGTGCAAAGTTTCGTGCAAAACAAACCAAGTTTTTGTTACTTTATGCGCAAAAGTGCAAAAAAAGCTTTAAACTCCAAAAAATCGTAACTTATCACGTAATTTTTAGCATATGACTATGCTTTTAAATTCTAACCACTTCAACACAATAATATATACCAAATAGTGTTGTGTGCCAACTTTCGTGCAAAACAAACCAAGTTTGAGCTACTATATGCTCGAAAGTGTTAAAAAGGCTTAAAAACCTATAAAATTGCAACATAACACGTAATTTCTTGCATATGACTAAGATTTTCCATTCTAACCACTTAAACATAATTATATATACCAAATACTGTTGTGTACCAAGTTTTATGCAAAACAAACCAAGTTTGAACTACTTTATGCGCGAAAGTTCCAAAAAGACTTAAAAACCCATACATTCGAAACTTAACACGTAATTTCTGGCATATGACTATGATTTTCAATTTAAACTACTTCAAACCACTAAACTATACAAAATAGCGTTGTGTGCAAAGTTTCGTGCAAAACAAACCAAGTTTTTGCTACTTTATGCGCAAATGTGCCAAAAAGAGTTAATAACCCATACATTCGTAACTTAACACGTAATTTCTAGCATATGACTATGATTTTCAATTTAAACTACTTCAAACCAATAATATGTACCAAATAGTGTTGTGTGCCAAGTTTCGTGCAAAACAAATCGAGTTTTTGTTACTTTATGCGCAAATGTGCCAAAGAAGCTTTAAAACCTTTAAAATCACAACGTAACATGTAATTTCTAGCATATGACTATGATTTTCAATTCTAACAACTTCAACACAATAATATATACCATATACTATCGTGTGCCAAGTTTCGTGCAAAACAAACCAAGTCGTTGCTACTTTATGCGCGAAAGTGCCAAAAAAGCTAAAAAAACCCATAAAATCGCAACATAAAACGTGATGTCAAGCATACGACTATGATTTTCAATTCTAACCACTTCATCACAATAATATATACCAAATAGTGTTGTGTGCCAAGTTTCGTGCAAAACAAACCAAGTTTTTGCTACTTTATGCGCAAATGTGCCAAAAAAGCTTTAAAACCTATAAAAACACAACATAACATGTAATTTCGAGCATATGACTATGATTTTCAATTCTAACCACTTCAACACAATAATATATACCAAATAGTGTTGTATGCCAACTTTCGTGCAAAACAAACCAAGTTTGAGCTACTATATGCTCGAAAGTGTTAAAAAGGCTTAAAAACCTATAAAATCGCAACATAACACGTAATTTCTTGCATATGACTAAGATTTTCCATTCTAACCACTTCAACATAATTATATATACCAAATACTGTTGTGTACCAAGTTTTATGCAAAACAAACCAAGTTTGAACTACTTTATGCGCGAAAGTTCCAAAAAGACTTAAAAACCCATACATTCGAAACTTAACACGTAATTTCTGGCATATGACTATGATTTTCAATTTAAACTACTTCAAACCAACTATACAAAATAGCGTTGTGTGCCAAGTTTCGTGCAAAACAAACCAAGTTTTTGCTACTTTATGCGCAAATGTGCCAAAAAGAGTTAATAACCCATACATTCGTAACTTAACACGTAATTTCTAGCATATGACTATGATTTTCAATTTAAACTACTTCAAACCAATAATATATACCAAATAGTGTTGTGTGCCAAGTTTCGTGCAAAACAAATCGAGTTTTTGTTACTTTATGCGCAAATGTGCCAAAGAAGCTTTAAAACCTTTAAAATCACAATGTAACATGTAATTTCTAGCATATGACTATGATTTTCAATTCTAACAACTTCAACACAATAATATATACCATATACTATCGTGTGCCAAGTTTCGTGCAAAAAAAACCAAGTCGTTGCTACTTTATGCGCGAAAGTACCAAAAAAGCTAAAAAAACCCATAAAATAGCAACATAAAACGTAATGTCAAGCATACGACTATGATTTTCAATTCTAACCACTTCAACACAATAATATATACCAAATAGTGTTGTGTGCCAAGTTTCGTGCAAAACAAACCAAGTTTTTGCAACTTTATGCGCAAATGTGCCAAAAAAGCTTTAAAACCTATAAAAACACAACATAAAATGTAATTTCGAGCATATGACTATGATTTTCAATTCTAACCACTTCAACACAATAATATATACCAAATAGTGTTGTGTGCCAAGTTTCGTGCAAAACAAACCAAGATTTTGCTACTTTATGCGCAAAAGTGCAAAAAAAGCTTTAAAACCCAAAAAAATCGCAATTTATCACGTAATTTTTAGCATATGACTATGATATTAAATTCTAACTAGTTCAACACAATAATATATACCAAATAGTGTTGTGTGCCATGTTTCGTGCAAAACAAACAAAGTTTGAGCTACTATATGCTCGAAAGTGCTAAAAAGGCTTAAAAACCGATAAAATCGCAACATAACACGTAATTTTTTGCATATGACTATGATTTTCCGTTCTAACCACTTAAACACAATTATATATACCAAAAACTGTTGTGTACCAGTTTCGTCCAAAACGTACCAAGTTTCAGCTATTTTATGCGCGAAAGTGCAAAAAAGACGTAAAAACCAAAAGATCAAAACTTAACACGTAATTACTAGCATATGACTATGATTTTGAATTCTAACAACTTCAACACAATAATATATACCGAATTTTGTTGTGTGACATGTATCGTGCAAAACAAACCATGTTTGAGCTACTTTATGCGCGAAAGTGCCAAAAAGACTTTAAAACCCATACATTCAAAACTTAACACGTAATATCTAAAATATGTCAATGATTTTCAATTTAAACTACTTCAAACAAATAATATATACCAAATAGTGTTGTGTGCCAAGTTTCGTGCAAGACAAACCATGTTTTTCCTACTTTATGCACAAATGTGCCAAAAAAGCTTTAAAACCTATAAAATCACAACATAACATGTAATTTCTATCATTTCACTATGATTTTCAATTCTAAAAACTTCAACACAATAATATATACCATATACTGTCGTGTGCCAAGTTTCGTGCAAAACAAACCAAGTCGTTGCTACTTTATGCGGAAAAGTGCCAAAAAAGCTAAAAAAAACCCATAAAATCGCAACATAAAACGTAATTTCAAGCATATCACTATGATTTTCAAATCTAAGCACTTCAACACAATAGTATATACCAAATAGTGTTGTGTGCAAAGTTTCGTGCAAAACAAACCAAGTTTTTGTTACTTTATGCGCAAAAGTGCAAAAAAAGCTTTAAACTCCAAAAAATCGTAACTTATCACGTAATTTTTAGCATATGACTATGATTTTAAATTCTAACCACTTCAACACAATAATATATACCAAATAGTGTTGTGTGCCAACTTTCGTGCAAAACAAACCAAGTTTGAGCTACTATATGCTCGAAAGTGTTAAAAAGGCTTAAAAACCTATAAAATCGCAACATAACACGTAATTTCTTGCATATGACTAAGATTTTCCATTCTAAGCACTTCAACATAATTATATATACCAAATACTGTTGTGGACCAAGTTTTATGCAAAACAAACCAAGTTTGAACTACTTTATGCGCGAAAGTTCCAAAAAGACTTAAAAACCCATACATTCGAAACTTAACACGTAATTTCTGGCATATGACTATGATTTTAAATTTAAACTACTTCAAACCAATAAACTATACAAAATAGCGTTGTGTGCCAAGTTTCGTGCAAAAGAAACCAAGTTTTTGCTACTTTATGCGCAAATGTGCCAAAAAGAGTTAATAACCCATACATTCGTAACTTAACACGTAATTTCTAGCATATGACTATGATTTTCAATTTAAACTACTTCAAACCAATAACATATACCAAATAGTGTTGTGTGCCAAGTTTCGTGCAAAACAAATCGAGTTTTTGTTACTTTATGTGCAAATGTGCCAAAGAAGCTTTAAAACCTTTAAAATCACAACGTAACATGTAATTTCTAGCATATGACTATGATTTTAAATTCTAACAACTTCAACACAATAATATATACCATATACTATCGTGTGCCAAGTTTCGTGCAAAACAAACCAAGTCGTTGCTACTTTATGCGCGAAAGTGCCAAAAAAGCTAAAAAAACCCATAAAATCGCAACATAAAACGTAATGTCAAGCATACGACTATGATTTTCAATTCTAACCACTTCAACACAATAATATATACCAAATAGTGTTGTGTGCCAAGTTTCGTGCAAAACAAACCAAGTTTTTGCTACTTTATGCGCAAATGTGCCAAAAAAGCTTTAAAACCTATAAAAACACAACATAACATGTAATTTCGAGCATATGACTATGATTTTCAATTCTAACCACTTCAACACAATAATATATACCATATACTGTCGTGTGCCAAGTTTCGTGCAAAACAAACCAAGTTGTTGCTACTTCATGCGCGAAAGTGCCAAAAAAGCTAAAAAACCCATAAAATCGCAACATAAAACGTAATTTAAAGCATATGACTATGAATTTAAATTCTAACCACTTCATTACAATAAAATATACCAAATAAGTGTTGTGTGCCCTGTTTCGTGCAAAACAAAACAAGTTTAAAACCCAAAAAAGCTTTAAAACCCAAAAAATCTTTAAAACTTTAGCTACTTTATGCGCAAAAGTTTAAAAAAAGCATTAAAACCCAAAAAATCGCAACTTATCACGTAATTTCTAGCATATGAATATGATTTTCAATTGTAACCACTTCAGCACAATAATATATACCGAATAGTGTTGTGCGCCAAGTTTCGTGCAAAATAAACCAAGTTTGAGCTTTTTTATGCGCAAAAGTGCCCAAAACGTTTAAAAACTCATAAAATCGCAACATAACACGTAATATCTAGGTACCAAATAATATATACCAAATACTATTGCATGCCAAGTTTCGTGCAAAACAAACAAAGTTTTAGGTACTTTATGCGCGAAAGTGCCAGAAAAGCTTAAACACCCAAAAAATTGTAACTTAAAAATTTATTTTTAGCATATCACTTTGATTTTCAATTCTAAGCTCTTCAACACAATAATATATACCTAATAGTGTTTTGTGCCATGTTTCGTGCAAAACAAACCAAGTTTTAGCTACTATATGCGCAAAGGTGCCAAAAAAGCTTTAAAACCTATAAAATCGCAACATAACATGTAATTTCTAGCATATGACTATGATTTACAATTCTAACCACTTCAACACAATAATATATACCATATACTGTTGTGTGCCAAGTTTCGTGCAAAACAAACCAAGTTGTTGCTACTTTATGCGCGAAAGTGCCAAAAAAGCTAAAAAAAACACATAAAATGGCAACATAAAACATAATTTCAAGCATATGACTATGATTTTCAACTCTAACCACTTCAACACAATAATATATACCAAATAGTGTTGTGTGCCAAGTTTCGTGCAAAAAAAACCTAGTTTTTGCTACTTTATGCGCAAAAGTGCAAAAAAAGCTTTAAAACCCAAAAAATCGCAATTTATCACGTAATTTTTAGCATATGATTATGACTTTAAATTCTAACCACTTCAACACAATAATATATACCAAATAGTGTTGTGTGCCAAGTTTCGTGCAGAACAAACCATGTATGAGCTACTATATGCTCGAAAGTGCTAAAAAATCTTAAAACCGATAAAATCGCAACATAACACATAATTTCTTGCATCTGACTATGATTTTCTATTTTAACCACTTAAACACAATTATATGTACCAAATAGTGTTGTGTACCAAGTTTCGTCGAAAACAAAACAAGTTTGAGCTTTTTTTTACGCAAAAGTGCCAAAAAGACGTAAAAACCCACAAAATCGAAACTTAACATGTAATTACTGGTATATGACTATGATTTTTAATTCTAACAACTTCAACACAATAATATATGTTGGACCTCTTGAGTTTTGATGATGACTACACTTTATTTAAGCGAACATGTTTTTAGAGATTGTGCAGGTCGATATCCGATTATGATTATGATTGTTGATAGTACCTATGCCTTAGCTTATGGAAACGTACATGTCAAAATGTTTCAATTGATGTTAGGAGAAGTATATCGCTTGGGATGTAAAATGGAGACAGCAGATCTACTGTTCCCAAGTTGGGTGTTCTAGCTAAACTGAAGTCTGGAGACAGCACACTGTTCCTGAGCTGAAGGTTGACTACGTTGACTAAAAATTCTGATTATCATATTTTAATTATTATTTTTTTGTTAATGTATTTAATAAAATTAATTTGTTGCAGTAATAATTTATTAAATTAATTGGCAAATCGTTTTTTTAAATAAAATGAATTAACGTTTTTATTTTTAAGATCCTTTATTTTAGGATCTATTTTTAGTAAATCCAGGATTTGTTAAATATAGAACTAACTGATTTGAATTAGTCTTAGCTATCTTCTTAACTGGTTTTTATTCCTAAAAATTAGCAAGCAACCATTCCCACTAAGATTAACCGTTTCTATTAATAGCAAAAACGTTCCAGCAATTAGTACTGGAACAGGAACAGCTATTGAAGAAACTGCTGCTTGAAGGGAACAGAAGACAGCGGTTATTTCTGTCTGGTTTGACTTAGTCAAATAACCGTATGGCTGCATTATCCACATTACTCCCATGATCATTTGATAATGGGATAATGGATTGGATTATTCCATTTTCTTAGGAATCTTATTTTCTATAAATTGCAAGTTAATTCCGGTTTTTAGAGATAAGAAAATCCAACGTTTTGTGCTTAAGAGTTTTCATACGATTTTTGGATTTTACAAGAAATATTTTGTTCTTAAAATTGCCAATTAATTTTATAATATTTTCTTGAGCAACTCATTGATTTTATTTTAGAGAATTATTATCCTTTTGTAAGGGTTTTTGAGAGTATTTGTAATTAGACTCGAGTGAGTCTAAGGGGGAATTTAGTTAGTTTTGAGTGAAACTAGTATGGAGTTTAGCTTTTAGTAAAGCTAAGTTCATTGCTTTGTGTGAAGCAATTTGAGAGAGATATTGGCCTAGAGATTCGCTTCTAGTGAAGTAAGGTGTTTATTGTAATTGTGATTAATTGCCTTAAACATAGTGGAGTTTTAGAAATCCCAAGGGGTCGTGGTTTTTCCTTCTGTTTAGGCCCAGAAGTTTCCACGTAAAAATCGTTTGTCTCTTTTAATTATTTCGCACTTAGTTTAAGTTTTGTTTATTTCAATCAATTCCGCAAAACAGGGCAAAAAGCTTGAACTAAGCAACAACAACAATTCACCCCCCCTCTTGTTGCTGTTTCCGTTCCTAATTGAGTCTACAATTGGTATCAGAGTCCTGTTCCCAGAAGATCAGGAAACCCTGAGGGCAGATTCTAGTGTTCCCCAAAATGTCAATTATGAACGAGCGAATGGAAGAAGGATACTCTACACAAAGACCGCCTATGTTTGATGGTAAATTCTATAATTACTGGAAGAATAGGATGGAGATCTTCATAAAGGCAGAAAATTATCAAGTTTGGAGAGTCATCGAAATCGGAGATTTTGAGGTAACCACTACTAACTCCAACAATGAAATTGTTCCCAAATCCATAACCGAATTTGAAAAAGAAGATTTTCAGAAAATGGAACTAAATGCTCTTGCCATAAAGTTACTTCACTGTGGTCTTGGACCAAACGAGCATAATAGAATAATGGGGTGCAAATCTGCTAAGCAAATTTGCGACTTGCTAGCTGTTACCCATGAGGGAACAAGTGAAGTCAAACGTTCCAAAATTGATTTGTTAATGTCTAGATATGAGAGATTTGTTATGGAGCCAAGAGAAAGCATCCAAGAGATGTTTACTAGGTTCACGAATATAACAAACGAACTTGTCTCTCTTGGAAGAATAATTCCCACCGATGAACAAGTAAGAAAGATCCTTAGGAGCCTTCCTCAAGATGAGCGCTGGAGGGCCAAGGTTACTGCTATACAAGAGTCCAAAGATTTTACAAAGTTTAATCTAGAGGAGCTGGCTGGTTCCCTAATGACACATGAATTACATTTGGGAACAGCCGACAGTTCCAGGAACAAGGGACTGGCCCTGGCAGTTGGGGAACAAGACGAGTCAGAATGCGATGAGGAAGAGGCTGCCTTACTGGTACGAAAATTCAAGAAGTTCTTCAGGAACAGCAGGTATACAAATCAAAGAAACAACAAAGAAAGAAGAACAAAAACCAATCTTGAATGCCACAAATGTGGAAGTACCGAACACTTCATCAAGGAGTGCCCAATGTGGAAGAATGAAAAGGGCAAGGGAAAGACAAGAGATTCAAGAAGACCGATGAACAAAGAAAACTTTAACAAGACCGACTTTCGCAAGGCCATGATTGCTGCATGGGGAGAAACTGAAAGTGAAAATGAAACTATTGTTCCCGAAGAAGAGGAGACAGCTAACCTATGTCTCATGGCTACGCACGAAGGCAAGGAAAAGCAGGTAAATACTTCTAATTCATTTTCTATCCATCCATCCAATTTAAGTAAAAATAAATTAATTTAGTTGCTAAAAGAGACACAAGCAAATCTTGAAAATTGTAATGTTAAGTGTCTCCAATTAGAAAAGGAGCTCAAGGTAAGCAAAGACCATGTCTCCTATATAAACACCTTTAGATATGATGTCCAAAACAGATTTTTCGGTTTGTTGGATCAAAACATAATTCTAAAGGAAAATATGGAGAGAATTAAAAAGGAAAATGTTATTCTTAATATTGAGTTGTCGCAATACAAATTATTAGGCTTGAATAAAGAACTGAATGATGCATCTACTAAAGATTTGTGCAATGATTTTCAAAATTTAGAATTGAATCAAGAATCCAACCGTAACAATGATGATAAGCTTGAATTAAATTCAAGAGAAAAAGGGAAAATCAAAATTACTTCCAAATGGATTCAAGATGCCAAAAGTAAAAATTCAAAAGGCCTAAATTACTTTAAGAATAATAAGAAGAAGAAAGCTTACGTTGATCTTCCTAGTGACAGGTTATGTTCCTTCTGTGGAGGAACTGGTCATCTGAAGGACCAGTGCCCCAAAAGAGAACAGTACACTGTCTCCAACAGAAACTATGTCGATAACATTCAGATTAAGAAAAATGATTCTTGCAAAATCGACAAGGAACCCAAGAAAGTCTGGGTTCCAGTAACTAACCATTAATTTTTTTCAGGTCCAAGTGAGGGGGAACAGCTCATGGTATCTCGACAGTGGGTGTTCCAAGCACATGACGGGTGACAAATCTAAGTTTCTCTCACTTGAAGCCTATGATGGGGGAACAGTAACCTTCGGTGACAATATGAAGGGTGAGATAATTGCCAAAGGAAAGGTTGGAAGATCCTGTTCCCATGCCATTGATAATGTATTTTTAGTCGAGAATTTAAAACATAACTTACTTAGCATTTCTCAATTTTGTGATAAAGGTAACTCTGTAAACTTGATAAAGGTAACTCTGTAAACTTTACTTCTGAAAGATGCATTATTTCTAGGAATGACACAGGAGACACCGTTCTTGAGGGAATCAGAAAAGGGAACACCTATGTGGTAGACCTGGACACTGTTCCCAGAAACAGTCTAACGTGTCTAAGCGTTATAGAAGACGACCCACTTCTTTGGCATAAGCGTCTAGGTCATGCTAGTTATTCATTGATTAATTCATTAAGATCAAAAGACCTAGTTAGAGGACTACCATCTCTAAAATTTCTTAAGGATGAAATTTGTGATTCCTGTGCCAAAGGAAAACAAGTGAGATCATCGTTTAAATCTAAGAATATTGTTACCACTAATAAACCACTTGAATTAATACATATGGATCTATGTGGACCTATGAGAATACAAAGCCGTAGTGGCAAAAGATATGTGTTTGTTATTGTTGATGATTATAGTAGATTTACATGGACTTTATTTTTAGTTAGTAAAGATGAAGCTTTTAATGAGTTTGTTTCCTTCGCTAACAAAATACAAAAATCTACTAATAATCAAATTATTCACATAAGGTCAGATCATGGTAAAGAATTTGAAAATTCAAGTTTTATGAGTTATTGCAATGAACATGGAATAAGTCACAATTTTTCCGCACCAAGAACACCACAACAAAATGGTGTAGTAGAAAGGAAAAATAGAACTTTAGAGGAAATGGCTAGAACCATGTTAATTGCTAGTGGTTTACCTAGAAATTTTTGGGCCGAGGCTGTTAACACTGCATGTTATATTGTGAATCGAGTATTAATAAGACCAATTACTTCTAAGACACCTTATGAATTGCTTAAAGGTGTTATACCAAATATTTCCTATTTTCGTGTGTTTGGATGCAAATGTTTTGTTCATGTGAATGGTAAAAGAAACATAGGTAAGTTTGATGAAAGAAGTGATGAAGCAGTATTCCTCGGTTACTCATCACATAGTAAGGCATACAAAGTTTATAACAAAAGAACAATGAGTGTGGAAGAATCCGTTCATATAATTTTTGATGAATCTAACTTTTCGACAAGTGAACAGGAAACAAATAATATTAAAATAGGTCTTGCAAACTTGGAAGATGATGATGAAGGAATTAAAGTGCAAGATCAAGGAACAGAACAGCCGGTTCCAGCAGAAGCAGAAAGTACTGATCAAGTTCAGGAACTACCAGAACATCAGGAACAGCAGACTGTTCCCAATCCAGCTGTTCCCACAGATGAGCAGAACAATCCAGTAGTTGAACAGAATGTTAATCAAGCTGATGAACCAAAACATGCTACTGTTCCCACAAGAGATTTTGTGCCAAAACCTTGGAGATATCAAAAATACCATCCTCTTGATTTGATTATAAGTGATTTGAATAAAGGAACACAAACTAGATCTCAAATGAGAAATTTTTGTGCACACTTTGCGTTCCTATCATCACTTGAACCTAAAAGTCACGAGGAAGCTTTAAAGGATTCCGATTGGATAGTTGCCATGCAAGATGAATTGAACGAGTTTGAGAGAAATAAAGTGTGGCACTTGGAACCCAAACCGAAACACAAGAAGGTAATTGGTTTGAAATGGGTATTTCGGAACAAGCTAGATGAACATGGAACAATTGTTAGAAACAAAGCAAGACTCGTGGTTAAAGGATATAATCAACAAGAAGGTATTGATTACACGGAGACTTTTGCTCCAGTAGCAAGGTTAGAGGCTATCAGAATCTTAATTTCTTTTGCTGCATTCATGAACTTTAAATTATATCAAATGGATGTGAAATGTGCTTTTTTAAATGGCTATCTTGATGAAGAAGTTTTTGTGGAACAACCCCCAGGTTTTGAGAATACCTCTTGTCCTGATCATGTCTACAAGCTTGATAAAGCCCTATATGGCTTGAAGTAAGCTCCTAGGCAATGGTACGAAAGACTTTCAAAGTTTTTGATTCAAAATAACTTTATAAGAGGAAAAATCGACAAAACCTTGTTCTTTAAGAATAAAGGTTCTAATATTTTGGTTGTTCAAATTTATGTTGATGATATTATTTTTGGAGCTACTAATGATTTATTGTGTAAAGAATTTGCTAACCTTATGAGTACAGAATTTGAAATGAGCATGATGGGAGAACTAAATTTCTTTCTTGGTTTGCAAATTAAACAAACTGAAAATGGTATTTTTATTCATCAACAAAAATACATCAAAGAGCTTCTTAAGAAATATGGACTAAACAGTGCTAAAACCAACCTTACACCTATGGCTACCAATGTTAGACTAGATGAAGACCTAAATGGGACTAACTAGATCAAACTGTGTATAGAGGCATGATAGGTTCTTTGTTATATCTAACTACTAGTAGACCCGATATTTCTTTTAGTGTTGGTTTATGTGCTAGATTTCAGTCCAACCCCAAAGAATCACATCTCACAGCAGTAAAACGGATTTTGAGATACTTGAAGTGAACAGACGACTTGTCCTTATTTTACCCTAAAAGTGATGTTTATGATTTGAAAGGTTTTAGTGATGCAGATTATGTAGGTTATCTTGTAAATAGAAAAAGTACATCAGGTATGGTACAATTTCTTGGCTCATGTTTAGTTTCATGGAGTTCCAAGAAACAAAACACTGTTGCACTATCCACTGCCGAAGCTGAATATGTAGCAGCTTGCTATTCCCAAATGCTTTGGATAAAACAACAGCTAAGAGATTTTGGTATTAAGTTTGAATGTGTTCCTATTTATTGTGATAATACCAGTGCCATATGCATTTCAAAAGATCCAGTGCATCATTCTAGAGTAAAACATATTCACATTAGGCATCATTTTCTTAAGGACAACGTCGAAAATAAAAATATTATCGTCAAGCATGTTTATACAAATGAGCAAATAGCTGATATCATGACAAAGCCGCTTCCAAGGGAACAACATGAAAAGATGAGATTAGAACTGGGCATGACTAAGTTGAATTAAAGTAAGTGATAAATGTGATCCTTAAAGACAAAATGGAAATTTGAAAAAGACGATCAACCACAAAAATCTTGATTGAAAAATCAATTATTGAAAGAATCAGGTACGCACTATTTAAAAGTATATACTGTGAGTGCTCTTATGATTGCATGTTTGATTTGATCAGATTGTAGTAGCATAAAATTTTCATTTATCTTTTATTTTCATAAAAATTTTTTCTTCATAATATTAAATATATATATTTATCCAGCATTTTTTTTAAGAAGTGGGAGTTAAATCATCATAGTTCTTCACTAAATTCGTCTGTTTCCATTTCACATTTTGTGTTCATATGCACGAATTAAATAAGGAACTTGAATTACCTAAACACACGTCCCCTCACATGCATTTTATACTCTCTCTCACGTCAAATCCTTCACTTCATCATCAATTGCATTTAACCCCCAAAACCGTCTTCAACCTAGTTTTTCTTTCTCTTGAACTTTCAAACCACCATGAAAACTAAGAATCAAACCCCAAAAATGAAACAACCCACACCTCTTCAAGTCATCTATCCAACACCACTCACTCCTAAAACTGAGTCTTCATCAAGAAAGCAGCAGGACACACCTAATCCTTCTGAAGTGCATGAAAGTTCGAAGCGCAAAGGAGATGCTACAGTGAGGAAATCATCCTCAAAGAGGGCAAAGGTTAATGTTAAGGTATCTGCTGAAGAGATATCAAAAGAAATGATTGTTGGCTTCGGATTGGACAAACAATGGTATGAATCAAAATTTTTTCCTCAATTTCACGCCATAATGCAAAATCAAGCTTGGGAATCTTTAATGGGAAACTATTGCTGTAACCCAATGTATCCCAACTTAATGCGTGAGTTTGCTTTAAATTTTTCTTTTGACCATGGAGTCTGTACTAGTGAAGTAAAGGGGATCAAAATTGAATTTAATAACCTGATTTTAGGAGGATGGTTGGGTGTTCCCTCGACTGGTTTTGATAGATATGTTGTTGGGTCAAAAATTAATTTTTCCGGTATAAATGAGAAGTTGGTGTGGAAGTTTTTAGGGTTGAATGAGAAAAAGGGAAAAGTTAGTCATAATGTGCTATCACCTATGCACAAACTGTTGTACAACATAGCAAGAAGATTCATTTTGCCTCGCACATCCAAAAGAAGTGAGGTTAGTCTTAGAGATGCTACGTTAATCTACTGTCTGGCGAACCACATCAAGATTAATTTTCCTTCTTTAATGATTTGTCATTTAAATGATTGTATTTTTAAAAGGAATGTGTTAGGATATGGTGGACTGTTGACCTGGATATTTAAGAAATTGGGTGTTCCTCTTGATGGTCCAAACTATCCCATGGGTCCAAACAACAAAGTGGGTGTAAAATGTTTGAAAAATTTACGCCTAAGATTAACTGAAAATGGGACCCTTGAGAACATTTTTGAACAATCAGAGGACACCAATGAAGAAGAAGAAGTTGAAGAAAATGTTGAGGAGGAGGAAGTAAACAAGGAGGAACAGGAGGAGCCTGTTCCCTCTGCCACTGAGAAGGCAGAAGGGCATTCTGAGGAGGAAGAACAAGAGGAAAACTCTTGTAAGGGGGAAGTAGAGAAGGAACTGGTGAAGGTTGCTGTGGAGGAAGAAGAAAAGAAAAATGAGAAGGGTTCTTCACCTGGTTTGACCCCTAGGAAGAGTAGAAGGCTAGCGTCTAAAGGAAAGAAACCTGTTGTTGTTATTGATGATGACTCTACCTCATACACAACAGCACAACCAAGCCAACCTTCCTCACCTAGACCTGCCACACCGTCATACCATAAATCATCACCACCACAATCACCAATACGACCATCTTCACCACCTAAGTCACCTATACCATCACCATCACCTGTACCCCCTTCACCACATCAAGGTTTAGGTGACACTACAGTTCCCACTGACCCTCTAACCTCCATTCTCCTGAAACTCAATGATTTGCAGTCAAGCTTCCTTGTGTTTAAAGATGAAATTCGTGTCTCTATAGCCTCACTATCTGCTCAAATGGACCAAATGGAAGCACGTTTAGGGGCCAAACTGGACACAGTAGAGGTGGAGACAGAATATGTTGATGATGAAGCTCCTGCAACTTAATTTCTCCTTTTTCATTCCTTCTTATTTGTTGCAACTATCACTCTCATTAAATAATTTTTTTATGTTTTTCATTTTGTACCAGCTGGGGTACTGCTTAATACACTGAATCATATTTTCTTTTTGTGCTACTTAATATCTGTTATTTTCATCATTGTTGATCATGTTTGCATTCATTGGTACTCGCTTTTAATTTTTGCATCCTTATTCTCTCTTTGACTATAACTATATGTTTAGTGCTGTGGCTTGATTGCTCCAATTCTTTTTGAATGATGTCAAAAGAGGGAATATTTAGCACAAACTTAAATAATGCTTGAGTATGCTTAGTCTGATATACATTTATTCTGTTGAACATTAGGACTGTGGCTATGCTCTATGATCTGAATGCTATATGTTTTACTACTGCATACATGCTCTAATATGAACTGGATTATATGTGATGATTTATTTGAATTAAGCTTTGATTAGTAATAAGTTTAGCTCTGATATACATACTGAGATACATACTTTGATTGTTATGATTTATATGCTCTGATGATTACTTGAATGCTATGATAAAAGTTCTTACAGTGCTTTAAGTTTTGTTTGGTAAGTTTTGTTTTGTTTTAGTTCTATTTGAAATCTTAAGTTATAAACTACTTCCGATGTTTTGATTATGCTTAAGTTATTTTAAATAATTCTAATTAATAGAGTAATTTGTTTTTAATGTATGCTTGGTAAATTATATTGTAACAAGTTAATTTACTAAGTAATGTAGAGTTGTTTTAATCTCGAACATGCTCTTCAATATTGGTTTTACTCTATTTTGTTTAAGTTTGTTTAAAAAGTTTATCATCATCAAAAAGGGGGAATTTGTTGGACCTCTTGAGTTTTGATGATGACTACACTTTATTTAAGCGAACATGTTTTTAGAGATTGTGCAGGTCGATATCCGATTATGATTATGATTGTTGATAGTACCTATGCCTTAGCTTATGGAAACGTACATGTCAAAATGTTTCAATTGATGTTAGGAGAAGTATATCGCTTGGGATGTAAAATGGAGACAGCAGATCTACTGTTCCCAAGTTGGGTGTTCTAGCTAAACTGAAGTCTGGAGACAGCACACTGTTCCTGAGCTGAAGGTTGACTACGTTGACTAAAAATTCTGATTATCATATTTTAATTATTATTTTTTTGTTAATGTATTTAATAAAATTAATTTGTTGCAGTAATAATTTATTAAATTAATTGGCAAATTGTTTTTTTAAATAAAATGAATTAACGTTTTTATTTTTAAGATCCTTTATTTTAGGATCTATTTTTAGTAAATCCAGGATTTGTTAAATAAAGAACTAACTGATTTGAATTAGTCTTAGCTATCTTCTTAACTGGTTTTTATTCCTAAAAATTAGCAAGCAACCAATCCCACTAAGATTAACCGTTTCTATTAATAGCAAAAACGTTCCAGCAATTAGTACTGGAACAGGAACAGCTATTGAAGAAACTGCTGCTTGAAGGGAACAGAAGACAGCGGTTATTTCTGTCTGGTTTGACTTAGTCAAATAACCGTATGGCTGCATTATCCACATTACTCCCATGATCATTTGATAATGGGATAATGGATTGGATTATTCCATTTTCTTAGGAATCTTATTTTCTATAAATTGCAAGTTAATTCCGGTTTTTAGAGATAAGAAAATCCAACGTTTTGTGCTTAAGAGTTTTCATACGATTTTTGGATTTTACAAGAAATATTTTGTTCTTAAAATTGCCAATTAATTTTATAATATTTTCTTGAGCAACTCATTGATTTTATTTTAGAGAATTATTATCCTTTTGTAAGGGTTTTTGAGAGTATTTGTAATTAGACTCGAGTGAGTCTAAGGGGGAATTTAGTTAGCTTTGAGTGAAACTAGTATGGAGTTTAGCTTTTAGTAAAGCTAAGTTCATTGCTTTGTGTGAAGCAATTTGAGAGAGATATTGGCCTAGAGATTCGCTTCTAGTGAAGTAAGGTGTTTATTGTAATTGTGATTAATTGCCTTAAACATAGTGGAGTTTTAGAAATCCCAAGGGGTCGTGGTTTTTCCTTCTGTTTAGGCCCAGAAGTTTCCACGTAAAAATCGTTTGTCTCTTTTAATTATTTCGCACTTAGTTTAAGTTTTGTTTATTTCAATCAATTCCGCAAAACGGGGCAAAAAGCTTGAACTAAGCAACAACAACAATTCACCCCCCTCTTGTTGCTGTTCCCGTTCCTAATTGAGTCTATAAGCAACTTTATGCGCAAAAGTGCAAAAAACACTTAAAAAACCCTTAAAATCGCAGCTTAACACGTAATTTCAAGCATATGACTATAACTTACAATTCTAACCACTTCAACTCAATAATATATACCAAATAGAGTTGTGTGTCAAGTTTCGTGCAAAACAAACCAAGTTTGAGCTACTTTATACGCAAAAGTGCCAAAAACGCATAAAAACCCTTAATATCGCAACTTAATACATAATTTCTAGCATATGACTATGATTTAGAATTCTAACCACTTCAATATAATAATATATACCAAATAGAGTTCTGTGTCAAGTTTCGTGCAAAACAAACCAAGTTTGAGTTACTTTATGCGCAAAAGTGCTAAAAACGATTAAAAACCCTTAAAATCGCAACTTAACACGTAATTTCTAGCATATGACTATAATTTACAATTCTAACCACTTCAACACAATAATATATACCAAAATAGAGTTGTGGTGAAGTTTCGTGAAAAATAAACTAAGTTTGAGCTACTTTATGTGCAAAAGTTCAAAAAACGCTAAAAAACCCTTAAAATCGCTACTTAACACGTAATTTCTAGCATATTACTATGATTTACAATTCTAACCACTTCAACACAATAATACATACCAAATAGAGTTGTGTGTCCAGTTTCGTGCAAAACAAACCAAGTTTGAGCTACTTTATGCGCAAAAAAGCCAAAAACGCTTAAAAACCCTAAAAATCGCAGCTTAAAAAGTAATTTCTAGCATATGACTATGATTTACAATTCTAACCATTTCAACTCAATAATATATACCAAAATAGAGTTGTGGTCAAGTTTCGTGCAAAAGAAACTAAGTTTGAGCTACTTTATGTGAAAAAGTGCCAAAAACGCTAAAAAACCCTTAAAATCGCAACTTAACACGTAATTTCTAGCATATGACTATGATTTACAATTCTAACCACTTCAACACAATAATACATACCAAATAGAGTTATGTGTCAAGTTTCGTGCAAAACAAACCAAGTTTGAGCTACTTTATGCGCAAAAAAGCCAAAAACGCTTAAAAACCCTAAAAATCGCAGCTTAAAAAGTAATTTCTAGCATATGACTATGATTAGAATTCTAACCACTTCAACACAATAACATATACCAAATAGAGTTGTGTGCCAAGTTTCGTGAAAAACAAACCAAGTTTGAGCTACTCTATGCGCAAAAGTGCCAAAAACGCTTAAAAACCCTTAATATCGCAACTTAACACATAATTTCTAGCATATGACAATGATTTAGAATTCTAACCACTTCAATATAATAATATATACCAAATAGAGTTCTGTGTCAAGTTTCGTGCAAAACAAACCAAGTTTGAGCTACTTTATACGCAAAAGTGCTAAAAACGATTAAAAAACCTTAAAATCGCAACTTAACACGTAATTTCTAGCATATGACTATGATTTACAATTCTAGCCACTTCAACAAAATAATATATACCAAAATAGAGTTGTGGTCAAGTTTCGTGAAAAATAAACTGAGTTTGAGCTACTTTATGTGCAAAAGTACCAAAAACGCTAAAAAAAACCCTTAAAATCGCTACTTAACACGTAATTTCTAGCATATGACTATGATTTACAATTCTAACCACTTCAACACAATAATACATACCAAATAGAGTTGTGTGTCAAGTTTCGTGCAAAACAAACCATGTTTGAGTTACTTTATGCGCAAAAGTGCCAAAAATGCTTAAAAACCCTTAAAATCGCAACTTAATACGTATATTCTAGCATATGACTATGATTTACAATTGTAACCACTTCAACACAATAATATATACCAAATAGAGTTGTGTGTCCAGTTTCGTGCAAAACAAACCAAGTTTGAGCTACTTTATGCGCAAAATTGCCAAAAACGATTAAAAACCCTTAAAATCGCAACTTAAAACGTAATTTTTAGCATATGACTATGATTTACAATTCTAACCACTTCAACACAATAATATATACCAAACAGTGTTGTGTGTCAAGTTTCGTTTAAAACAAACCAAGCTTGAGCTACTTTATGCGCAAAAGTGCCAAAAATGCTTAAAAACCCTTAAAATCGCAACTTAACACGTAATTTCTAGCATATGACTATGATTTACACTTCTAACCACTTCAACACAATAATATATACAAAATAGAGTTTTGTGTCAAGTTTTGTGCAAAATAAACCAAGTTTGATCTAATTTATGCGCAAAAGTGCCAAAAACGCTTAAAAACCCTTAAAATAGAAACTTAACATGTAATTTATAGCATATGACTATGATTTACAATTCTAACTACTTCAACATAATAATATATACCAAATAGAGTTGTGTGTCAAGTTTCGTGCCAAACAAACCAAGTTTGAGCTACTTTTTGCGCAAAAGTGCCAAAAACGATTAAAAACCCTTAAAATTGCAACTTAACACGTAATTTCGAGCATATTACTATGATTTAAAATTCTAACCACTTCAACACAATAATATATACCAAACAGTGTTGTGTTTAGTTTCGTTTAAAATAAACCAAGTTTGAGCTACTTTATGCGCAAAGGTGCCAAAAATGCTTAAAAACCCTTAAAATCACAACTTAACACGTAATTTCTAGCATATGACTATGATTTATAATTTTTACCAATTCAACACAATAATAAATTCCAAATAGTGTTGTGTGCGAAGTTTCCTGCAAAACAAACCAAGTTTGAGAGCTACTTTTTGCGCAAAAGTGCCAAAAACACATAAAACCCTTAAAATAGCAACATAACACATCATTTCTAGCATATGACTAGGATTTACAATTATTAAAACTTCAACACAATAATAAAATCCAAATAGTGTTGTGTGCCAAGTTTAGTGCAAAACACACCAAGTTTGAGCTACTTTATGCGCAAAAGTGCCTAAAACGCTTAAAAATCCTTAAATTCGCAATTTAACACATAATTTCTAGCATATGACAATGATTTACAATTCTAACCACTTCCACACAATAATATATACCAAATAGAGTTTTGTGTCAAGTTTCGTGCAAAACAAACAAAGTTTGAGCTAATTTATGCGCAAAAGTTCCAAAAACGCTTAAAAACCCTTAAAATCGACTTAACACGTAATTTATAGCATATGACTATGATTTATAATTTTTACCAATTCAACACAATAATAAATTCCAAATAGTGTTGTGTGCGAAGTTTCCTGCAAAACAAACCAAGTTTGAGAGCTACTTTTTGCGCAAAAGTGCCAAAAACACATAAAACCCTTAAAATAGCAACATAACACATCATTTCTAGCATATGACTAGGATTTACAATTATTAAAACTTCAACACAATAATAAAATCCAAATAGTGTTGTGTGCCAAGTTTCGTGCAAAACACACCAAGTTTGAGCTACTTTATGCGCAAAAGTGCCTAAAACGCTTAAAAATCCTTAAATTCGCAATTTAACACATAATTTCTAGCATATGACAATGATTTACAATTCTAACCACTTCCACACAATAATATATACCAAATAGAGTTGTGTGTCAAGTTTCGTGCAAAACAAACCAAGTTTGAGCTACTTTATTCGCAAAAGTGCCAAAAATGCTTAAAAACCCTTAAAATCGCAATTTAACACGTAATTTCTAGCATATGACTATGATTTACAATTTTAACCACTTCAACAAAATAATATATAACAAATAGATTTTTGTGACAAGTTTCGTGCAAAACAAACCAAGTTTGAGCTAATTTATGCGCAAAAGTGCAAAAAATGCTAAAAAAACCCTTAAAATCGGAACTTAAGACGTAATTTCTAGCATATGACTATCATTTAGAATTCTAACCACTTCAATATAATAATATATACCAAATAGAGTTCTGCGTCAAGTTTCATGCAAAACAAACCAAGTTTGAGCTAATTTATGCCCAAAAGTGCCAAAAATGCTTAAATATCCTTAAAATCGCAACTTAATACGTAATTTCTAGCACATGACTATGATTTACAATTCTATCCACTTCAACATAATAATATATACCAAATAGAGTTTTGTATCAAGTTTCGTGCAAAACAAACCAAGTTTGAGCTAATTTATGCGCGAAAGTGCCAAAAACGCTTAAAAACCTTTAAAATCGCAACTTAACACGTAATTTATAGCCTATGACTATGATTTACAATTCTAACCACTTCAACATAATAATAAATACCAAATATAGTTGTGTGTCAAGTTTCGTGCAAAAAAAACCAAGTTTGAGGTACTTTATGCGTAAAAGTGCCAAAAATGATAAAAAAACCCTTAAAATCACAACTTAACACGTAACTTCTAGCATATGACTATGATTTACAATTCAAACCACTTAAACACAATAATATATACCAAACAGTGTTGTGTGTCAGGTATCGTGCAAAACGAACTAAGTTTGAGCTACTTTATGTGCAAAAGTACCACAAACGCTTAAAAATCCTTAAAATCGCAACTTAACACGTAATTTCTTGCTTGACTATGATTTACAATTCTAAGCACTTCAACACAATAATATATACCAAAATAGAGTTGTGGTCAAGTTTCGTGCAAAATAAACTAAGTTTGAGCTACTTTATGTGAAAAAATGCCAAAAACGCTTAAAAACCCTTAAAATCGCAGCTTAAAAAGTAATTTCTAGTATATGACTATCATTTAGAATTCTAACCAATTCAATATAAGAATATATACCAAATAGAGTTTTGTGTCAAGTTACGTGCAAAACAAACCAAGTTTGAGCTACTTTATGCGCAAAAGTGCTAAAACAATTAAAAACACTTAATATCGGAACTTAACACGTAATTTCTAGCATATGACTATGATTTACAATTCAAACCACTTAAACACAATAATATATACCAAACAGTGTTGTGTGTCAGGTTTCGTGCAAAACAAACCAAGTTTGAGCTAATTTATGAGCAAAAGTGCCACAAACGCTTAAAAATCCTTAAAATCGCAAATTAACACGTAATTTCTAGCATATGACTATAATTTACAATTCTAACCACTTGAACACAATAATATATACCAAATAGAGTTGTGTGTCAAGTTTCGTAAAAAGCAAAGCAAGTTTGTTTGACCTACTTTATGCGCAAAATTGCCAAAACCGCTTAAAAACGCTTAAAATCGCAAGTAAACACGTAATTTCTAGCATATGACTATGATTTACAATTCTAACCACTTCAACACAATAATGCACACCAAATAGTGTTATCTTCCAAGTTTCGTCCAAAAAAAACCAAGTCTGAGTTTGAGCTACGTTATGCGCAAAAGTGCCAAAAATGCTTAAAACCGCTTAAAATTGCAACTTAACACGTAATTTCTAGCATGACTATGATTTACAATTCTAACCACTTAAACAGAATAATATATACCAAATAGAGTTGCGGTCAAGTTTCGTGCAAAACAAACTAAGTTTGAGCTAATTTATGTGCAAAAGTGCCAAAAACGCTTAAAAACCGTTAAAATCGCAACTTAACACGTAATTTCTAGCATATGACTATGATTTACAATTCTAACCACTTCAACACAATAATATATACCAAATAGAGTTGTGTGTCCAGTTTCGTGCAAAACAAACCAAGTTTGAGCTACTTTATGCGCAAAATTGCCAAAAACGATTAAAAACCCATAAAATCGCAACTTAAAACGTAATTTTTAGCATATGACTATGATTTACAATTCTAACCACTTCAACAAAATAATATATACCAAACAGTGTTGTGTGTCAAGTTTCGTTTAAAACAAACCAAGCTTGAGCTACTTTATGCGCAAAAGTGCCAAAAATGCTTAAAAACCCTTAAAATCGCAACTTAACACGTAATTTCTAGCATATGACTATGATTTACACTTCTAACCACTTCAACACAATAATATATACAAAATAGAGTTTTGTGTCAAGTTTTGTGCAAAATAAACCAAGTTTGATCTAATTTATGCGCAAAAGTGCCAAAAACGCTTAAAAACCCTTAAAATAGAAACTTAACACGTAATTTATAGCATATGACTATGATTTACAATTCTAACTACTTCAACATAATAATATATACCAAATAGAGTTGTGTGTCAAGTTTCGTGCCAAACAAACCAAGTTTGAGCTACTTTTTGCGCAAAAGTGCCAAAAACGATTAAAAACCCTTAAAATCGCAACTTCACACGTAATTTCTAGCATATGACTATGATTTACAATTCTAATCACTTCAACACAATAATATATACCAAACAGTGTTGTGTTTAGTTTCGTTTAAAATAAACCAAGTTTGAGCTACTTTATGCGCAAAAGTGCCAAAAATGCTTAAAAACCCTTAAAATCGCAACTTAACACGTAATTTCTAGCATATGACTATGATTTACACTTCTAACCACTTCAACACAATAATATATACAAAATAGAGTTTTGTGTCAAGTTTTGTGCAAAACAAACAAAGTTTGAGCTAATTTATGAGCAAAAGTGCCAAAAACGCTTAAAAACCCTTAAAATAGAAACTTAACACGTAATTTATAGCATATGACTATGATTTACAATTCTAACTACTTCAACATAATAATATATACCAAATAGAGTTGTGTTCCAAGTTTCGTGAAAAATAAACCAAGTTTGAGCTACTTTATGCGCAAAAGTGCCAAAAACGCTTAAAAACCCTTAATATCGCAACTTAACACATAATTTCTAGCATATGACAATGATTTAGAATTCTAACCACTTCAATATAATAATATATACCAAATAGAGTTCTGTGTCAAGTTTCGTGCAAAACAAACCAAGTTTGAGCTACTTTATACGCAGAAGTACTAAAAACGATTAAAAAACCTTCAAATCGCAACTTAACACGTAATTTCTAGCATATGACTATGATTTACAATTCTAGCCACTTCAAAAAAATAATATATACCAAAATAGAGTTGTGGTCAAGTTTCGTGAAAAATAAACTGAGTTTGAGCTACTTTATGTGCAAAAGTACCAAAAACGCTAAAAAACCCTTAAAATCGCTACTTAACACGTAATTTCTAGCATATGACTATGATTTACACTTCTAACCACTTCAACACAATAATATATACAAAATAGAGTTTTGTGTCAAGTTTTGTGCAAAATAAATCAAGTTTGATCTAATTTATGCGCAAAAGTGCCAAAAACGCTTAAAAACCCTTAAAATAGAAACTTAACACGTAATTTATAGCATATGACTATGATTTACAATTCTAACTACTTCAACATAATAATATATACAAAATAGAGTTGTGTGTCAAGTTTCGTGCCAAACAAACCAAGTTTGAGCTACTTTTTGCGCAAAAGTGCCAAAAACGATTAAAAACCCTTAAAATCGCAACTTCACACGTAATTTCTAGCATATGACTATGATTTACAATTCTAATCACTTCAACACAATAATATATACCAAACAGTGTTGTGTTTAGTTTCGTTTAAAATAAACCAAGTTTGAGCTACTTTATGCGCAAAAGTGCCAAAAATGCTTAAAAACCCTTCAAATCGCAACTTAACACGTAATTTCTGGCATATGACTATGATTTACACTTCTAACCACTTCAACACAATAATATATACAAAATAGAGTTTTGTGTCAAGTTTTGTGCAAAACAAAGTTTGAGCTAATTTATGAGCAAAAGTGCCAAAAACGCTTAAAAACCCTTAAAATAGAAACTTAACACGTAATTTATAGCATATGACTATGATTTACAATTCTAACTACTTCAACATAATAATATATACCAAATAGAGTTGTGTTCCAAGTTTCGTGCAAAACAAACCAAGTTTGAGCTACTTTATACGCAAAAGTACTAAAAACGATTAAAAAACCTTCAAATCGCAACTTAACACGTAATTTCTAGCATATGACTATGATTTACAATTCTAGCCACTTCAACAAAATAATATATACCAAAATAGAGTTGTGGTCAAGTTTCGTGAAAAATAAACTGAGTTTGAGCTACTTTATGTGCAAAAGTACCAAAAACGCTAAAAAACCCTTAAAATCGCTACTTAACACGTAATTTCTAGCATATGACTATGATTTACAATTCTAACCACTTCAACACAATAATACATACCAAATAGAGTTGTGTGTCAAGTTTCGTGCAAAACAAACCATGTTTGAGATACTTTATGCGCAAAAGTGCCAAAATGCTTAAAAACCCTTAAAATCGCAAGTTAATACGTATATTCTAGCATATGACTATGATTTACAATTCTAACCACTTCAACACAATAATATATACCAAATAGAGTTGTGTGTCCAGTTTCGTGCAAAACAAACCAAGTTTGCGCTACTTTATGCGCAAAATTGCCAAAAACGATTAAAAACCCTGAAAATCGCAACTTAAAACGTAATTTCTAGCATATGACTATGATTTACAATTCTAACCACTTCAACACAATAATATATACCAAACAGTGTTGTGTGTCAAGTTTCGTTTAAAACAAACCAAGTTTGAGCTACTTTATGCGCAAAAGTGCCAAAAATGCTTAAAAACCCTTAAAATCGCAACTTAACACGTAATTTCTAGCATATGACTATGATTTACACTTCTAACCACTTCAACACAATAATATATACAAAATAGAGTTTTGTGTCAAGTTTTGTGCAAAACAAACCAAGTTTGATCTAATTTATGCGCAAAAGTGCCAAAAACGCTTAAAAACCCTTAAAATAGAAACTTAACACGTAATTTATAGCATATGACTATGATTTACAATTCTAACTACTTCAACACAATAATATATACCAAATAGAGTTGTGTGTCAAGTTTCGTGCCAAAAAAACCAAGTTTGAGCTACTTTTTGCGCAAAAGTGCCAAAAACGATTAAAAACCCTTAAAATCGCAACTTCACACGTAATTTCTAGCATATGACTATGATTTACAATTTTAACCACTTCAGCACAATAATATATACCAAACAGTGTTGTGTTTAGTTTCGTTTAAAATAAACCAAGTTTGAGCTACTTTATGCGCAAAGGTGCCAAAAATGCTTAAAAACCCTTAAAATCACAACTTAACACGTAATTTCTAGCATATGACTATGATTTATAATTTTTACCAATTAAACACAATAATAAATTCCAAATAGTGTTGTGTGCGAAGTTTCCTGCAAAACAAACCAAGTTTGAGAGCTACTTTTTGCGCAAAAGTGCCAAAAACACTTAAAACCCTTAAAATAGCAACATAACACATCATTTCTAGCATATGACTAGGATTTACAATTATTAAAAATTCAACACAATAATAAAATCCAAATAGTGTTGTGTGCCAAGTTTCGTGCAAAACACACCAAGTTTGAGCTACTTTATGCGCAAAAGTGCCTAAAACGCTTAAAACTCCTTAAATTCGCAATTTAACACATAATTTCTAGCATATGACTATGATTTACAATTCTAACCACTTCCACACAATAATATATACCAAATAGAGTTTTGTGTCAAGTTTCGTGCAAAACAAACAAAGTTTGAGCTAATTTATGCGCAAAAGTTCCAAAAACGCTTAAAAACCCTTAAAATCGACTTAACACGTAATTTATAGCATATGACTATGATTTACAATTCTAACCACTTCAACATAATAATATATACCAAATAGAGTTGTGTGTCAAGTTTCGTGCAAAACAAACCAAGTTTGAGCTACTTTATTCGCAAAAGTGCCAAAAATGCTTAAAAACCCTTAAAATCGCAATTTAACACGTAATTTCTAGCATATGACTATGATTTACAATTTTAACCACTTCAACAAAATAATATATAACAAATAGATTTTTGTGACAAGTTTCGGGCAAAACAAACCAAGTTTGAGCTAATTTATGCGCAAAAGTGCAAAAAATGCTAAAAAAAACCCTTAAAATCGGAACTTAAGACGTAATTTCTAGCATATGACTATGATTTATAATTTTTACCAATTCAACACAATAATAAATTCCAAATAGTGTTGTGTGCGAAGTTTCCTGCAAAACAAACCAAGTTTGAGAGCTACTTTTTGCGCAAAAGTGCCAAAAACACATAAAACCCTTAAAATAGCAACATAACACATCATTTCTAGCATATGACTAGGATTTACAATTATTAAAACTTCAACACAATAATAAAATCCAAATAGTGTTGTGTGCCAAGTTTCGTGCAAAACACACCAAGTTTGAGCTACTTTATGCGCAAAAGTGCCTAAAACGCTTAAAAATCCTTAAATTCGCAATTTAACACATAATTTCTAGCATATGACAATGATTTACAATTCTAACCACTTCCACACAATAATATATACCAAATAGAGTTGTGTGTCAAGTTTCGTGCAAAACAAACCAAGTTTGAGCTACTTTATTCGCAAAAGTGCCAAAAATGCTTAAAAACCCTTAAAATCGCAATTTAACACGTAATTTCTAGCATATGACTATGATTTACAATTTTAACCACTTCAACAAAATAATATATAACAAATAGATTTTTGTGACAAGTTTCGTGCAAAACAAACCAAGTTTGAGCTAATTTATGCGCAAAAGTGCAAAAAATGCTAAAAAAAACCCTTAAAATCGGAACTTAAGACGTAATTTCTAGCATATGACTATCATTTAGAATTCTAACCACTTCAATATAATAATATATACCAAATAGAGTTCTGCGTCAAGTTTCGTGCAAAACAAACCAAGTTTGAGCTAATTTATGCCCAAAAGTGCCAAAAATGCTTAAATATCCTTAAAATCGCAACTTGACTATGATTTACAATTCTATCCACTTCAACATAATAATATATACCAAATAGAGTTTTGTATCAAGTTTCGTGCAAAACAAACCAAGTTTGAGCTAATTTATGCGCGAAAGTGCCAAAAACGCTTAAAAACCTTTAAAATCGCAACTTAACACGTAATTTATAGCCTATGACTATGATTTACAATTCTAACCACTTCAACATAATAATAAATACCAAATATAGTTGTGTGTCAAGTTTCGTGCAAAAAAAAACCAAGTTTGAGGTACTTTATGCGTAAAAGTGCCAAAAATGATAAAAAAAACCCTTAAAATCACAACTTAACACGTAACTTCTAGCATATGACTATGATTTACAATTCAAACCACTTAAACACAATAATATATACCAAACAGTGTTGTGTGTCAGGTATCGTGCAAAACGAACTAAGTTTGAGCTACTTTATGTGCAAAAGTACCACAAACGCTTAAAAATCCTTAAAATCGCAACTTAACACGTAATTTCTTGCTTGACTATGATTTACAATTCTAAGCACTTCAACACAATAATATATACCAAAATAGAGTTGTGGTCAAGTTTCGTGCAAAATAAACTAAGTTTGAGCTACTTTATGTGAAAAAATGCCAAAAACGCTTAAAAACCCTTAAAATCGCAGCTTAAAAAGTAATTTCTAGCATATGACTATGATTTACAATTCTAACCACTTCAACTTAATAATATATACAAAATAGAGTTGTGTGTCAAGTTTCGTGCAAAACAAACAAAGTTTGAGCTACCTTATGTGCAAAAGTGCCAAAAACGCTAAAAAACCCTTAAAATCGCAACTTAACACATAATTTCTAGCATATGACTATGATTTAGAATTCTAACCACATCAATATAATAATCTATACCAAATAGAGTTATGTGTCAAGTTTCGTGCAAAACAAACCAAGTTTGAGCTACTTTATGCGCAAAAGTGCTAAAAACGATTAAAAACCCTTAAAATCGGAACTTAATACGTAATTTCTAGTATATGACTATCATTTAGAATTCTAACCAATTCAATATAAGAATATATACCAAATAGAGTTTTGTGTCAAGTTACGTGCAAAACAAACCAAGTTTGAGCTACTTTATGCGCAAAAGTGCTAAAACAATTAAAAACACTTAATATCGGAACTTAACACGTAATTTCTAGCATATGACTATGATTTACAATTCAAACCACTTAAACACAATAATATATACCAAACAGTGTTGTGTGTCAGGTTTCGTGCAAAACAAACCAAGTTTGAGCTAATTTATGAGCAAAAGTGCCACAAACGCTTAAAAATACTTAAAATCGCAAATTAACACGTAATTTCTAGCATATGACTATAATTTACAATTCTAACCACTTGAACACAATAATATATACCAAATAGAGTTGTGTGTCAAGTTTCGTAAAAAGCAAAGCAAGTTTGTTTGACCTACTTTATGCGCAAAATTGCCAAAACCGCTTAAAAACGCTTAAAATCGCAAGTAAACACGTAATTTCTAGCATATGACTATGATTTACAATTCTAACCACTTCAACACAATAATGCACACCAAATAGTGTTATCTTCCAAGTTTCGTCCATAAAAAACCAAGTCTGAGTTTGAGCTACGTTATGCGCAAAAGTGCCAAAAATGCTTAAAAACCCTTAAAATTGCAACTTAACACGTAATTTCTAGCATGACTATGATTTACAATTCTAACCACTTAAACAGAATAATATATACCAAATAGAGTTGCGGTCAAGTTTCATGCAAAACAAACTAAGTTTGAGCTAATTTATGTGCAAAAGTGCCAAAAACGCTTAAAAACCGTTAAAATCGCAACTTAACACGTAATTTCTAGCATATGACTATGATTTACAATTCTAACCACTTCAACACAATAATATATACCAAATAGAGTTGTGTGTCCAGTTTCGTGCAAGACAAACCAAGTTTGAGCTACTTTATGCACAAAATTGCCAAAAACGATTAAAAACCCTTAAAATCGCAACTTAAAACGTAATTTTTAGCATATGACTATGATTTACAATTCTAACCACTTCAACAAAATAATAATATACCAAATAGAGTTTTGTGTCAAGTTACGTGCAAAACAAACCAAGTTTGAGCTACTTTATGCGCAAAAGTGCTAAAACAATTAAAAACACTTAATATCGGAACTTAACACGTAATTTCTAGCATATGACTATGATTTACAATTCAAACCACTTAAACACAATAATATATACCAAACAGTGTTGTGTGTCAGGTTTCGTGCAAAACAAACCAAGTTTGAGCTAATTTATGAGCAAAAGTGCCACAAACGCTTAAAAATCCTTAAAATCGCAAATTAACACGTAATTTCTAGCATATGACTATAATTTACAATTCTAACCACTTGAACACAATAATATATACCAAATAGAGTTGTGTGTCAAGTTTCGTAAAAAGCAAAGCAAGTTTGTTTGACCTACTTTATGCGCAAAATTGCCAAAACCGCTTAAAAACGCTTAAAATCGCAAGTAAACACGTAATTTCTAGCATATGACTATGATTTACAATTCTAACCACTTCAACACAATAATGCACACCAAATAGTGTTATCTTCCAAGTTTCGTCCAAAAAAAACCAAGTCTGAGTTTGAGCTACGTTATGCGCAAAAGTGCCAAAAATGCTTAAAACCGCTTAAAATTGCAACTTAACACGTAATTTCTAGCATGACTATGATTTACAATTCTAACCACTTAAACAGAATAATATATACCAAATAGAGTTGCGGTCAAGTTTCGTGCAAAACAAACTAAGTTTGAGCTAATTTATGTGCAAAAGTGCCAAAAACGCTTAAAAACCGTTAAAATCGCAACTTAACACGTAATTTCTAGCATATGACTATGATTTACAATTCTAACCACTTCAACACAATAATATATACCAAATAGAGTTGTGTGTCCAGTTTCGTGCAAAACAAACCAAGTTTGAGCTACTTTATGCGCAAAATTGCCAAAAACGATTAAAAACCCATAAAATCGCAACTTAAAACGTAATTTTTAGCATATGACTATGATTTACAATTCTAACCACTTCAACAAAATAATATATACCAAACAGTGTTGTGTGTCAAGTTTCGTTTAAAACAAACCAAGCTTGAGCTACTTTATGCGCAAAAGTGCCAAAAATGCTTAAAAACCCTTAAAATCGCAACTTAACACGTAATTTCTAGCATATGACTATGATTTACACTTCTAACCACTTCAACACAATAATATATACAAAATAGAGTTTTGTGTCAAGTTTTGTGCAAAATAAACCAAGTTTGATCTAATTTATGCGCAAAAGTGCCAAAAACGCTTAAAAACCCTTAAAATAGAAACTTAACACGTAATTTATAGCATATGACTATGATTTACAATTCTAACTACTTCAACATAATAATATATACCAAATAGAGTTGTGCGTCAAGTTTCGTGCCAAACAAACCAAGTTTGAGCTACTTTTTGCGCAAAAGTGCCAAAAACGATTAAAAACCCTTAAAATCGCAACTTCACACGTAATTTCTAGCATATGACTATGATTTACAATTCTAATCACTTCAACACAATAATATATACCAAACAGTGTTGTGTTTAGTTTCGTTTAAAATAAACCAAGTTTGAGCTACTTTATGCGCAAAAGTGCCAAAAATGCTTAAAAACCCTTAAAATCGCAACTTAACACGTAA
Organism: Amaranthus tricolor; assembly: GCF_026212465.1. Taxonomy (NCBI): domain Eukaryota; kingdom Viridiplantae; phylum Streptophyta; class Magnoliopsida; order Caryophyllales; family Amaranthaceae; genus Amaranthus; species Amaranthus tricolor. Next base: position 21,618,877 of record NC_080048.1, read on the forward strand.
TTTCTGGCATATGACTATGATTTACACTTCTAACCACTTCAACACAATAATATATACAAAATAGAGTTTTGTGTCAAGTTTTGTGCAAAACAAACAAAGTTTGAGCTAATTTATGAGCAAAAGTGCCAAAAACGCTTAAAAACCCTTAAAATAGAAACTTAACACGTAATTTATAGCATATGACTATGATTTACAATTCTAACTACTTCAACATAATAATATATACCAAATAGAGTTGTGTTCCAAGTTTCGTGAAAAATAAACCAAGTTTGAGCTACTTTATGCGCAAAAGTGCCAAAAACGCTTAAAAACCCTTAATATCGCAACTTAACACATAATTTCTAGCATATGACAATGATTTAGAATTCTAACCACTTCAATATAATAATATATACCAAATAGAGTTCTGTGTCAAGTTTCGTGCAAAACAAACCAAGTTTGAGCTACTTTATACGCAAAAGTGCTAAAAACGATTAAAAAACCTTCAAATCGCAACTTAACACGTAATTTCTAGCATATGACTATGATTTACAATTCTAGCCACTTCAACAAAATAATATATACCAAAATAGAGTTGTGGTCAAGTTTCGTGAAAAATAAACTGAGTTTGAGCTACTTTATGTGCAAAAGTACCAAAAACGCTAAAAAACCCTTAAAATCGCTACTTAACACGTAATTTCTAGCATATGACTATGATTTACACTTCTAACCACTTCAACACAATAATATATACAAAATAGAGTTTTGTGTCAAGTTTTGTGCAAAATAAACCAAGTTTGATCTAATTTATGCGCAAAAGTGCCAAAAACGCTTAAAAACCCTTAAAATAGAAACTTAACACGTAATTTATAGCATATGACTATGATTTACAATTCTAACTACTTCAACATAATAATATATACCAAATAGAGTTGTATGTCAAGTTTCGTGCCAAACAAACCAAGTTTGAGCTACTTTTTGCGCAAAAGTGCCAAAAACGATTAAAAACCCTTAAAATCGCAACTTCACACGTAATTTCTAGCATATGACTATGATTTACAATTCTAATCACTTCAACACAATAATATATACCAAACAGTGTTGTGTTTAGTTTCGTTTAAAATAAACCAAGTTTGAGCTACTTTATGCGCAAAAGTGCAAAAAATGCTTAAAAACCCTTAAAATCGCAACTTAACACGTAATTTCTGGCATATGACTATGATTTACACTTCTAACCACTTCAACACAATAATATATACAAAATAGAGTTTTGTGTCAAGTTTTGTGCAAAACAAACAAAGTTTGAGCTAATTTATGAGCAAAAGTGCCAAAAACGCTTAAAAACCCTTAAAATAGAAACTTAACACGTAATTTATAGCATATGACTATGATTTACAATTCTAACTACTTCAACATAATAATATATACCAAATAGAGTTGTGTTCCAAGTTTCGTGAAAAATAAACCAAGTTTGAGCTACTTTATGCGCAAAAGTGCCAAAAACGCTTAAAAACCCTTAATATCGCAACTTAACACATAATTTCTAGCATATGACAATGATTTAGAATTCTAACCACTTCAATATAATAATATATACCAAATAGAGTTCTGTGTCAAGTTTCGTGCAAAACAAACCAAGTTTGAGCTACTTTATACGCAAAAGTACTAAAAACGATTAAAAAACCTTCAAATCGCAACTTAACACGTAATTTCTAGCATATGACTATGATTTACAATTCTAGCCACTTCAACAAAATAATATATACCAAAATAGAGTTGTGGTCAAGTTTCGTGAAAAATAAACTGAGTTTGAGCTACTTTATGTGCAAAAGTACCAAAAACGCTAAAAAACCCTTAAAATCGCTACTTAACACGTAATTTCTAGCATATGACTATGATTTACACTTCTAACCACTTCAACACAATAATATATACAAAATAGAGTTTTGTGTCAAGTTTTGTGCAAAATAAACCAAGTTTGATCTAATTTATGCGCAAAAGTGCCAAAAACGCTTAAAAACCCTTAAAATAGAAACTTAACACGTAATTTATAGCATATGACTATGATTTACAATTCTAACTACTTCAACATAATAATATATACCAAATAGAGTTGTGTGTCAAGTTTCGTAAAAAGCAAAGCAAGTTTGTTTGACCTACTTTATGCGCAAAATTGCCAAAACCGCTTAAAAACGCTTAAAATCGCAAGTAAACACGTAATTTCTAGCATATGACTATGATTTACAATTCTAACCACTTCAACACAATAATGCACACCAAATAGTGTTATCTTCCAAGTTTCGTCCAAAAAAAACCAAGTCTGAGTTTGAGCTACGTTATGCGCAAAAGTGCCAAAAATGCTTAAAAACCCTTAAAATTGCAACTTAACACGTAATTTCTAGCATGACTATGATTTACAATTCTAACCACTTAAACAGAATAATATATACCAAATAGAGTTGCGGTCAAGTTTCGTGCAAAACAAACTAAGTTTGAGCTAATTTATGTGCAAAAGTGCCAAAAACGCTTAAAAACCGTTAAAATCGCAACTTAACACGTAATTTCTAGCATATGACTATGATTTACAATTCTAACCACTTCAACACAATAATATATACCAAATAGAGTTGTGTGTCCAGTTTCGTGCAAAACAAACCAAGTTTGAGCTACTTTATGCGCAAAATTGCCAAAAACGATTAAAAACCCTTAAAATCGCAACTTAAAACGTAATTTTTAGCATATGACTATGATTTACAATTCTAACCACTTCAACAAAATAATATATACCAAACAGTGTTGTGTGTCAAGTTTCGTTTAAAACAAACCAAGCTTGAGCTACTTTATGCGCAAAAGTGCCAAAAATGCTTAAAAACCCTTAAAATCGCAACTTAACAAGTAATTTCTAGCATATGACTATGATTTACACTTCTAACCACTTCAACACAATAATATATACAAAATAGAGTTTTGTGTCAAGTTTTGTGCAAAATAAACCAAGTTTGATCTAATTTATGCGCAAAAGTGCCAAAAACGCTTAAAAACCCTTAAAATAGAAACTTAACACGTAATTTATAGCATATGACTATGATTTACAATTCTAACTACTTCAACATAATAATATATACCAAATAGAGTTGTGCGTCAAGTTTCGTGCCAAACAAACCAAGTTTGAGCTACTTTTTGCGCAAAAGTGCCAAAAACGATTAAAAACCCTTAAAATCGCAACTTCACACGTAATTTCTAGCATATGACTATGATTTACAATTCTAATCACTTCAACACAATAATATATACCAAACAGTGTTGTGTTTAGTTTCGTTTAAAATAAACCAAGTTTGAGCTACTTTATGCGCAAAAGTGCAAAAAATGCTTAAAAACCCTTAAAATCGCAACTTAACACGTAATTTCTGGCATATGACTATGATTTACACTTCTAACCACTTCAACACAATAATATATACAAAATAGAGTTTTGTGTCAAGTTTTGTGCAAAACAAAGTTTGAGCTAATTTATGAGCAAAAGTGCCAAAAACGCTTAAAAACCCTTAAAATAGAAACTTAACACGTAATTTATAGCATATGACTATGATTTACAATTCTAACTACTTCAACATAATAATATATACCAAATAGAGTTGTGTTCCAAGTTTCGTGCAAAACAAACCAAGTTTGAGCTACTTTATACGCAAAAGTACTAAAAACGATTAGAAAACCTTCAAATCGCAACTTAACACGTAATTTCTAGCATATGACTATGATTTACAATTCTAGCCACTTCAACAAAATAATATATACCAAAATAGAGTTGTGGTCAAGTTTCGTGAAAAATAAACTGAGTTTGAGCTACTTTATGTGCAAAAGTACCAAAAACGCTAAAAAACCCTTAAAATCGCTACTTAACACGTAATTTCTAGCATATGACTATGATTTACAATTCTAACCACTTCAACACAATAATACATACCAAATAGAGTTGTGTGTCAAGTTTCGTGCAAAACAAACCATGTTTGAGATACTTTATGCGCAAAAGTGCCAAAATGCTTAAAAACCCTTAAAATCGCAACTTAATACGTATATTCTAGCATATGACTATGATTTACAATTCTAACCACTTCAACACAATAATATATACCAAATAGAGTTGTGTGTCCAGATTCGTGCAAAACAAACCAAGTTTGCGCTACTTTATGCGCTAAATTGCCAAAAACGATTAAAAACCCTGAAAATCGCAACTTAAAACGTAATTTCTAGTATATGACTATGATTTACAATTCTAACCACTTCAACACAATAATATATACCAAACAGTGTTGTGTGTCAAGTTTCGTTTAAAACAAACCAAGTTTGAGCTACTTTATGCGCAAAAGTGCCAAAAATGCTTAAAAACCCTTAAAATCGCAACTTAACACGTAATTTCTAGCATATGACTATGATTTACACTTCTAACCACTTCAACACAATAATATATACAAAATAGAGTTTTGTGTCAAGTTTTGTGCAAAACAAACCAAGTTTGATCTAATTTATGAGCAAAAGTGCCAAAAACGCTTAAAAACCCTTAAAATAGAAACTTAACACGTAATTTATAGCATATGACTATGATTTACAATTCTAACTACTTCAACATAATAATATATACCAAATAGAGTTGTGTGTCAAGTTTCGTGCCAAAAAAACCAAGTTTGAGCTACTTTTTGCGCAAAAGTGCCAAAAACGATTAAAAACCCTTAAAATCGCAACTTCACACGTAATTTCTAGCATATGACTATGATTTACAATTTTAACCACTTCAGCACAATAATATATACCAAACAGTGTTGTGTTTAGTTTCGTTTAAAATAAACCAAGTTTGAGCTACTTTATGCGCAAAGGTGCCAAAAATGCTTAAAAACCCTTAAAATCACAACTTAACACGTAATTTCTAGCATATGACTATGATTTATAATTTTTACCAATTAAACACAATAATAAATTCCAAATAGTGTTGTGTGCGAAGTTTCCTGCAAAACAAACCAAGTTTGAGAGCTACTTTTTGCGCAAAAGTGCCAAAAACACTTAAAACCCTTAAAATAGCAACATAACACATCATTTCTAGCATATGACTAGGATTTACAATTATTAAAAATTCAACACAATAATAAAATACAAATAGTGTTGTGTGCCAAGTTTCGTGCAAAACACACCAAGTTTGAGCTACTTTATGCGCAAAAGTGCCTAAAACGCTTAAAACTCCTTAAATTCGCAATTTAACACATAATTTCTAGCATATGACTATGATTTACAATTCTAACCACTTCCACACAATAATATATACCAAATAGAGTTTTGTGTCAAGTTTCGTGCAAAACAAACAAAGTTTGAGCTAATTTATGCGCAAAAGTTCCAAAAACGCTTAAAAACCCTTAAAATCGACTTAACACGTAATTTATAGCATATGACTATGATTTACAATTCTAACCACTTCAACATAATAATATATACCAAATAGAGTTGTGTGTCAAGTTTCGTGCAAAACAAACCAAGTTTGAGCTAATTTATGCCCAAAAGTGCCAAAAATGCTTAAATATCCTTAAAATCGCAACTTAATACGTAATTTCTAGCACATGACTATGATTTACAATTCTATCCACTTCAACATAATAATATATACCAAATAGAGTTTTGTATCAAGTTTCGTGCAAAACAAACCAAGTTTGAGCTAATTTATGCGCGAAAGTGCCAAAAACGCTTAAAAACCTTTAAAATCGCAACTTAACACGTAATTTATAGCCTATGACTATGTTTTACAATTCTAACCACTTCAACATAATAATAAATACCAAATATAGTTGTGTGTCAAGTTTCGTACAAAAAAAACCAAGTTTGAGGTACTTTATGCGTAAAAGTGCCAAAAATGATAAAAAAAACCCTTAAAATCACAACTTAACACGTAACTTCTAGCATATGACTATGATTTACAATTCAAACCACTTAAACACAATAATATATACCAAACAGTGTTGTGTGTCAGGTATCGTGCAAAACGAACTAAGTTTGAGCTACTTTATGTGCAAAAGTACCACAAACGCTTAAAAATCCTTAAAATCGCAACTTAACACGTAATTTCTTGCTTGACTATGATTTACAATTCTAAGCACTTCAACACAATAATATATACCAAAATAGAGTTGTGGTCAAGTTTCGTGCAAAATAAACTAAGTTTGAGCTACTTTATGTGAAAAAATGCCAAAAACGCTTAAAAACCCTTAAAATCGCAGCTTAAAAATTAATTTCTAGCATATGACTATGATTTACAATTCTAACCACATCAACTTAATAATATACACAAAATAGAGTTGTGTGTCAAGTTTCGTGCAAAACAAACAAAGTTTGAGCTACCTTATGTGCAAAAGTGCCAAAAATGCTAAAAAACCCTTAAAATCGCAACTTAACACATAATTTCTAGCATATGACTATGATTAAGAATTCTAACCACATCAATATAATAATCTATACCAAATAGAGTTGTGTGTCAAGTTTCGTGCAAAACAAACCAAGTTTGAGCTACTTTATGCGCAAAAGTGCTAAAAACGATTAAAAACCCTTAAAATCGGAACTTAACACGTAATTTCTAGTATATGACTATCATTTAGAATTCTAACCAATTCAATATAATAATATATACCAAATAGAGTTTTGTGTCAAGTTACGTGCAAAACAAACCAAGTTTGAGCTACTTTATGCGCAAAAGTGCTAAAACAATTAAAAACCCTTAATATCGGAACTTAACACGTAATTTCTAGCATATGACTATGATTTACAATTCAAACCACTTAAACACAATAATATATACCAAACAGTGTTGTGTGTCAGGTTTCGTGCAAAACAAACCAAGTTTGAGCTAATTTATGCGCAAATGTGCCACAAACGCTTAAAAATCCTTAAAATCGCAAATTAACACGTAATTTCTAGCATATGACTATAATTTACAATTCTAACCACTTGAACACAATAGTATATACCAAATAGAGTTGTGTGTCAAGTTTCGTAAAAAGCAAAGCAAGTTTGTTTGACCTACTTTATGCGCAAAATTGCCAAAACCGCTTAAAAACGCTTAAAATCGCAAGTAAACACGTAATTTCTAGCATATGACTATGATTTACAATTCTAACCACTTCAACACAATAATGCACACCAAATAGTGTTATCTTCCAAGTTTCGTCCAAAACAAACCAAGTCTGAGTTTGAGCTACGTTATGCGCAAAAGTGCCAAAAATGCTTAAAAACCCTTAAAATTGCAACTTAACACGTAATTTCTAGCATGACTATGATTTACAATTCTAACCACTTAAACACAATAATATATACCAGATAGAGTTGCGGTCAAGTTTCGTGCAAAACAAACTAAGTTTGAGCTAATTTATGTGCAAAAGTGCCAAAAACGCTTAAAAACCGTTAAAATCGCAACTTAACACGTAATTGCTAGCATATGACTATGATTTACAATTCTAACCACTTCAACTCAATAATATATACCAAATAGAGTTGTGTGTCAATTTTCGTGCAAAACAAACTAAGTTTGAGCTACTTTATGTGCAAAAGTGCCAAAAACGCTTAAAAACCCTTAAAATCGCAACTTAACACGTAATTTCTAGCATGACTATGATTTACTATTGCAACCACTTCAACACAATAATATATACTAAATAGAGTTGTGGTCAAGTGTCGTGCAAAATAAACTAAGTTTGAGCTACTTTATGTGCAAAAGTGCCAAAAAAGATTAAAAACTCTTAAAATCGCAACTTAACACGTAATTTCTAGCATATGACTATGATTTACAATTCTAACCACTTCAACACAATAATATATACCAAAAAGAGTTGTGTGTCCAGTTTCGTGCAAAACAAACCAAGTTCGAACTACGTTATGCGCAAAAGTGCCAAAAACGCTTAAAAACCCTTAAAATCGCAACTTAACACGTAATTTCTAGCATATGACTATCATTTAAAATTCTAACCACTTCAACTCAATAATATATACCAAATAGAGCTGTGTGTCAATTTTCGTGCAAAACAAACTAAGTTTGAGCTACTTTATGTGCAAAAGTGCCAAAAACGCTTAAAAACTTTTAAAATCGCAACTAAACACGTAATTTCTAGCATGACTATGATTTACTATTCCAACCACTTCAACACAATAATATATACTAAATAGAGTTGTGGTCAAGTGTCGTGCAAAATAAACTAAGTTTGAGCTAATTTATGTGCAAAAGTGCCAAAAACGCTTAAAAACCGTTAAAATCGCAACTTAACACGTAATTGCTAGCATATGACTATGATTTACAATTCTAACCACTTCAACTCAATAATATATACCAAATAGAGTTGTGTGTCAATTTTCGTGCAAAACAAACTAAGTTTGAGCTACTTTATGTGCAAAAGTGCCAAAAACGCTTAAAAACCCTTAAAATCGCAACTTAACACGTAATTTCTAGCATGACTATGATTTACTATTGCAACCACTTCAACACAATAATATATACTAAATAGAGTTGTGGTCAAGTGTCGTGCAAAATAAACTAAGTTTGAGCTACTTTATGTGCAAAAGTGCCAAAAAAGATTAAAAACTCTTAAAATCGCAACTTAACACGTAATTTCTAGCATATGACTATGATTTACAATTCTAACCACTTCAACACAATAATATATACCAAAAAGAGTTGTGTGTCCAGTTTCGTGCAAAACAAACCAAGTTTGAACTACGTTATGCGCAAAAGTGCCAAAAACGCTTAAAAACCCTTAAAATCGCAACTTAACACGTAATTTCTAGCATATGACTATCATTTAAAATTCTAACCACTTCAACTCAATAATATATACCAAATAGAGCTGTGTGTCAATTTTCGTGCAAAACAAACTAAGTTTGAGCTACTTTATGTGCAAAAGTGCCAAAAACGCTTAAAAACTTTTAAAATCGCAACTAAACACGTAATTTCTAGCATGACTATGATTTACTATTCCAACCACTTCAACACAATAATATATACTAAATAGAGTTGTGGTCAAGTGTCGTGCAAAATAAACTAAGTTTGAGCTACTTTATGTGCAAAAGTGCCAAAAACGCTTAAAAACCCTTAAAATAGAAACTTAACACGTAATTTCTAGCATGTCTATGATTTACAATTCTAACCACTTCAACACAATAATATATACCAAATAGAGTTGTGTGTCCAGTTTCGTGCAAAACAAACCAAGTTCTAGCTACTTTATGCGCAAAAGTGCCAAAAACGCTTAAAAACCCTTATAATCGCAACTTAACACGTAATTTTTAACATATGAGTATGATTTACAATTCTTACCACTTCAACACAATAATAAATTCCAAATAGTGTTGTGTGCCAAGTTTCATGCAAAACAAACCAAGTTTGAGAGCTACTTTTTGCGCAAAAGTGCCAAAAACACATAAAAACCCTTAAAATCGCAACTGAACACGTAATTTCGAGCATGTCTATGATTTACAATTCTAACCACTTCAACACAATAATATATACGAAATAGAGTTGTGGTCAATTTTCGTGCAAAATAAACTAAGTTTGAGCTACTTTATGTGCAAAAGTGCCAAAAACGCTTAAAAACCCTTAAAATAGAAACTTAACACGTAATTTCTAGCATGTCTATGATTTACAATTCTAACCACTTTAACACAATAATATATGCCAAATAGAGTTGTGTGTCCAGTTTCGTGCAAAACAAACCAAGTTTTAGCTACTTTATGCGCAAAAGTGCCAAAAACGCTTAAAAACCTTTAAAATCGCAACTTAACACGTAATTTATGCAATTGACTAAGATTTATAATTCTAAACACTTCAAGTCAATAATATATATCAAATAGAGTTGTGTGTCAAGTTTTATGCAAAACGAACTAAGTTTGAGCTACTTTATGTGCAAAAGTGCCAAAAACGCTTAAAAACCCTTAAAATCGCAACTTAACACGCAATTTCTAGCATGACTATGATTTACTATTCCAACCACTTCAACACAATAATATATACTAGATAGAGTTGTGGTCAAGTGTCGTGCAAAATTAACTAAGTTTGAGCTACTTTATGTGCAACAGTGCCAAAAACGCTTAAAAACCCTTAAAATCGCAACTTAACACGTAATTTCTAGTATATGACTATGATTTACAATTCTTACCACTTTAACACAATAATAAATTCGAAATAGTGTTGTGTGCCAAGTTTCCTGCAAAACAAACCAAGTTTGAGAGCTACTTTTTGTGCAAAAGTCCCAAAAACACATAAAAACCCTTAAAATTGCAACTGAACACGTAATTTCTAGCATGTCTATGATTTACAATTCTAACCACTTCAACACAATAATATATACCAAATAGAGTTGTGGTCAAGTTTCGAGCAAAATAAACTAAGTTTGAGCTACTTTATGTGCAAAAGTGCCAAAAACGCTTAAAAACCCTTAAAATAGAAACTTAACACGTAATTTCTAGCATGTCTATGATTTACAATTCTAACCACTTCAAAACAATAATATATACCAAAATAGAGTTGTGGTCAAGTTTCGTGCAAAATAAACTAAGTTTGAGCTACTTGATGCGCAAAAGTGCCAAAAACGATTAAAAACCCTTTAAATCGCAACTTAACACGTAATATCTAGCATATGACCATGATTTACAATTCTAACCACTTCAAAACAATAATACATATCAAATAGTGTTGTGTGTCAAGTTTTATGCAAAACGAACTAAGTTTGAGCTACTTCATGTGCAAAAGTGCCGAAAACGCTTAAAAATCCTTAAAATTGCAACTTAACACGTAATTTCTAGTATGACCATGATTTACTATTCCAACCACTTCAACACAATAATATATACTAAATAGAGTTGTGGTCAAGTGTCGTGCAAAATAATCTAAGTTTAAGCTACGTTATGTGCAAAAGTGCCAAAAACGCTTAAAAACGCTTAAAATCGCAACTTAACACGTAATTTTTAGCATATAACTATAATTTACAATTCTTACCACTTCAACACAATAATAAATTCCAAATAGTGTTGTGTGCCAAGTTTCCTGCAAAACAAACCAAGTTTGAGAGCTACTTTTTGCAAAAGTGCCAAAAACACATAAAAACCCTTAAAATCGCAACTCAACACGTAATTTCTAGCATGTCTATGATTTACAATTCTAACCACTTAAACACAATAATATATACCAAATAGAGTTGCGGTCAAGTTTCGTGCAAAACAAACTAAGTTTGAGCTACTTTATGTGCAAAATTGCCAAAAACGCTTAAAAAACCGTTAAAATCGCAACTAACACGTAATTTCTAGCATATGACTATGATTTACAATTCTAACCACTTCAACTCAATAATATATACCAAATAGAGTTGTGTGTCAATTTTCGTGCAAAACAAACTAAGTTTGAGCTACTTTATGTGCAAAAGTGCCAAAAACGCTTAAAAACCCTTAAAATCGCAACTGAACACGTAATTTCTAGCATGTCTATGATTTACAATTCTAACCACTTCAACACAATAATATATACGAAATAGAGTTGTGGTCAATTTTCGTGCAAAATAAACTAAGTTTGAGCTACTTTATGTGCAAAAGTGCCAAAAACGCTTAAAAACCTTTAAAATCGCAACTTAACACGTAATTTCTAGCATATGACTATGATTTACAATTCTAACCACTTCAACACAATAATATATACCAAATAGAGTTGTGTGTCCAGTTTCGTGCAAAACAAACCAAGTTTGAACTACGTTATGCGCAAAAGTGCCAAAAACGCTTAAAAACCCTTAAAATCGCAACTTAACACGTAATTTCTAGCATATGACTATGATTTAAAATTCTAACCACTTCAACTCAATAATATATACCAAATAGAGTTGTGTGTCAATTTTCGTGCAAAACAAACTAAGTTTGAGCTACTTTATGTGCAAAAGTGCCAAAAACGCTTAAAAACTTTTAAAATCGCAACTAAACACGTAATTTCTAGCATGACTATGATTTACTATTCCAACCACTTCAACACAATAATATATACTAAATAGAGTTGTGGTCAAGTGTCGTGCAAAATAAACTAAGTTTGAGCTACTTTATGTGCAAAAGTGCCAAAAACGCTTAAAAACCCTTAAAATAGAAACTTAACACGTAATTTCTAGCATGTCTATGATTTACAATTCTAACCACTTCAACACAATAATATATACCAAATAGAGTTGTGTGTCAGTTTCGTGCAAAACAAACCAAGTTTTAGCTACTTTATGCGCAAAAGTACCAAAAACGCTTAAAAACCCTTAAAATCGCAACTTAACACGTAATTTTTAACATATGACTATGATTTACAATTCTTACAACTTCAACACAATAATAAATTCCAAATAATGTTGTGTGCCAAGTTTCATGCAAAACAAACCAAGTTTGAGAGCTACTTTTTGCGCAAAAGTGCCAAAAACACATAAAAACCCTTAAAATCGCAACTGAACACGTAATTTCTAGCATGTCTATGATTTACAATTCTAACCACTTCAACACAATAATATATACGAAATAGAGTTGTGGTCAATTTTCGTGCAAAATAAACTAAGTTTGAGCTACTATATGTGCAAAAGTGCCAAAAACGCTTAAAAACCTTTAAAATAGCAACTTAACACGTAATTTCTAGCAATTGACTAAGATTTATAATTCTAACCACTTCAAGTCAATATTATATATCAAATAGAGTTGTGTGTCAAGTTTTATGCAAAACGAACTAAGTTTGAGCTACTTTATGTGCAAAAGTGCCAAAAACGCTTAAAAACCCTTAAAATCGCAACTTAACACGCAATTTCTAGCATGACAATGATTTACTATTCCAACCACTTCAACACAATAATATATACTAGATAGAGTTGTGGTTAAGTGTCGTGCAAAATTAACTAAGTTTGAGCTACTTTATGTGCAACAGTGCAAAAATCGCTTAAAAACCCTTAAAATAGAAACTTAACACGTAATTTCTAGCATGTCTATGATTTACAATTCTAACCACTTTAACACAATAATATATACCAAATAGAGTTGTGTGTCCAGTTTCGTGCAAAACAAACCAAGTTTTAGCTACTTTATGCGCAAAAGTTCCAAAAACGATTAAAAACCTTTAAAATCGCAACTTAACACGTAATTTCTAGCAATTGACTAAGATTTGTAATTCTGACCACTTCAAGTCAATAATATATATCAAATAGAGTTGTGTGTCAAGTTTTATGCAAAACGAACTAAGTTTGAGCTACTTTATGTGCAAAAGTGCCAAAAACGCTTAAAAACCCTTAAAATCGCAACTTAACACGCAATTTCTAGCATGACTATGATTTACTATTCCAACCACTTCAACACAATAATATATACTAGATAGAGTTGTGGTCAAGTGTCGTGCAAAATTAACTAAGTTTGAGCTACTTTATGTGCAACAGTGCCAAAAACGCTTAAAAACCCTTAAAATCGCAACTTAACACGTAATTTCTAGTATATGACTATGATTTACAATTCTTACCTCTTTAACACAATAATAAATTCGAAATAGTGTTGTGTGCCAAGTTTCCTGCAAAACAAACCAAGTTTGAGAGCTACTTTTTGCGCAAAAGTCCCAAAAACACATAAAAACCCTTAAAATCGCAACTGAAAACGTAATTTCTAGCATGTCTATGATTTACAATTCTAACCACTTCAACACAATAATATATACCAAATAGAGTTGTGGTCAAGTTTCGAGCAAAATAAACTAAGTTTGAGCTACTTTATGTGCAATAGTGCCAAAAACGCTTAAAAACCCTTAAAATAGAAAATTAACACGTAATTTCTAGCATGTCTATGATTTACAATTCTAACCACTTCAAAACAATAATATATACAAAAATAGAGTTGTGGTCAAGTTTCGTGCAAAATAAACTAAGTTTGAGCTACTTGATGCGCAAAAGTGCCAAAAACAATTAAAAACCCTTTAAATCGCAACTTAACACGTAATATCTAGCATATGACCATGATTTACAATTCTAACCACTTCAAAACAATAATACATAACAAATAGTGTTGTGTGTCAAGTTTTATGCAAAACGAACTAAGTTTGAGCTACTTCATGTGCAAAAGTGCCAAAAAACGCTTAAAAATCCTTAAAATTGCAACTTAACACGTAATTTCTAGTATGACTATGATTTACTATTCCAACCACTTCAACACAATAATATATACTAAATAGAGTTGTGGTCAAGTGTCGTGCAAAATAATCTAAGTTTAAGCTACTTTATGTGCAAAAGTGCCAAAAACGCTTAAAAATGCTTAAAATCGCAACTTAACACGTAATTTTTAGCATATAACTATAATTTACAATTCTTACCACTTCAACACAATAATAAATTCCAAATAGTGTTGTGGGCCAAGTTTCCTACAAAACAAACCAAGTTTGAGAGCTACTTTTTGCAAAAGTGGCAAAAACACATAAAAAACCCTTAAAATCGAAACTCAACACGTAATTTCTAGCATGTCTATGATTTACAATTCTAACCACTTAAACACAATAATATATACCAAATAGAGTTGCGGTCAAGTTTCGTGCAAAACAAACTAAGTTTGAGCTACTTTATGTGCAAAAGTGCCAAAAACGCTTAAAAACCGTTAAAATCGCAACTAACACGTAATTTCTAGCATATGACTATGATTTACAATTCTAACCACTTCAACTCAATAATATATACCAAATAGAGTTGTGTGTCAATTTTCGTGCAAAACAAACTAAGTTTGAGCTACTTTATGTGCAAAAGTGCCAAAAACGCTTAAAAACCCTTAAAATCGCAACTTAACACGTAATTTCTAGCAAGACTATGATTTACTATTGCAACCACTTCAACAAAATAATTTATACTAAATAGAGTTGTGGTCAAGTGTCGTGCAAAATAAACTAAGTTTGAGCTACTTTATGTGCAAAAGTGCCAAAAAAGATTATAAACTCTTAAAATCGCAACTTAACACGTAATTTCTAGCATATGACTATGATTTACAATTCTAACCACTTCAACACAATAATATATACCAAATAGAGTTGTGTGTCCAGTTTCGTGCAAAACAAACCAAGTTTGAACTACGTTATGCGCAAAAGTGCCAAAAACGCTTAAAAACCCTTAAAATCGCAACTTAACACGTAATTTCTAGCATATGACTATGATTTAAAATTCTAACCACTTCAACTCAATAATATATACCAAAAAGAGTTGTGTGTCAATTTTCGTGCAAAACAAACTAAGTTTGAGCTACTTTATGTGCAAAAGTGCCAAAAACGCTTAAAAACTTTTAAAATCGCAACTAAACACGTAATTTCTAGCATGACTATGATTTACTATTCCAACCACTTCAACACAATAATATATACTAAATAGAGTTGTGGTCAAGTGTCGTGCAAAATAAACTAAGTTTGAGCTACTTTATGTTCAAAAGTGCCAAAAACGCTTAAAAACCCTTAAAATAGAAACTTAACACGTAATTTCTAGCATGTCTATGATTTACAATTCTAACCACTTCAACACAATAATATATACCAAATAGAGTTGTGTGTCCAGTTTCGTGCAAAACAAACCAAGTTTTAGCTACTTTATGCGCAAAAGTGCCAAAAACGCTTAAAAACCCTTAAAATCAAAACTTAACACGTAATTTTTAACATATGACTATGATTTAAAATTCTTACCACTTCAACACAATAATAAATTCCAAATAGTGTTGTGTGCCAAGTTTCATGCAAAACAAACAAGTTTGAGAGCTACTTTTTGCGCAAAAGTGCCAAAAACACATAAAAACCCTTAAAATCGCAACTGAACACGTAATTTCTAGCATGTCTATGATTTACAATTCTAACCACTTCAACACAATAATATATACGAAATAGAGTTGTGGTCAATTTTCGTGCAAAATAAACTAAGTTTGAGATACTATATGTGCAAAAGTGCCAAAAACGCTTAAAAACCTTTAAAATAGCAACTTAACACGTAATTTCTAGCAATTGACTAAGATTTATAATTCTAACCACTTCAAGTCAATAATATATATCAAATAGAGTTGTGTGTCAAGTTTTATGCAAAACGAACTAAGTTTGAGCTACTTTATGTGCAAAAGTGCCAAAAACGCTTAAAAACCCTTAAAATCGCAACTTAACACGCAATTTCTAGCATGACTATGATTTACTATTCCAACCACTTCAACACAATAATATATACTAGATAGAGTTGTGGTCAAGTGTCGTGCAAAATTAACTAAGTTTGAGCTACTTTATGTGCAACAGTGCCAAAATCGCTTAAAAACCCTTAAAATAGAAACTTAACACGTAATTTCTACCATGTCTATGATTTACAATTCTAACCACTTTAACACAATAATATATACCAAATAGAGTTGTGTGTCCAGTTTCGTGCAAAACAAACCAAGTTTTTAGCTACTTTATGCGCAAAAGTGCCAAAAACGCTTAAAATCCTTTAAAATCGCAACTTAACACGTAATTTCTAGCAATTGACTAAGATTTATAATTCTGACCACTTCAAGTCAATAATATATATCAAATAGAGTTGTGTGTCAAGTTTTATGCAAAACGAACTAAGTTTGAGCTACTTTATGTGCAAAAGTGCCAAAAACGCTTAAAAAACCCTTAAAATCGCAACTTAACACGCAATTTCTAGCATGTCTATGATTTACAATTCCAACCACTTTAACACAATAATATATACCAAATAGAGTTGTGTGTCCAGTTTCGTGCAAAACAAACCAAGTTTTTAGCTACTTTATGCGCAAAAGTGCCAAAAACGCTTAAAAACCTTTAAAATCGCAACTTAACACGTAATTTCTAGCAATTGACTAAGATTTATAATTCTGACCACTTCAAGTCAATAATATATATCAAATAGAGTTGTGTGTCAAGTTTTATGCAAAACGAACTAAGTTTGAGCTACTTTATGTGCAAAAGTGCCAAAAACGCTTAAAAACCCTTAAAATCGCAACTTAACACGCAATTTCTAGCATGACTATGATTTACTATTCCAACCACTTCAACACAATAATATATACTAGATAGAGTTGTGGTCAAGTGTCGTGCAAAATTAACTAAGTTTGAGCTACTTTATGTGCAACAGTGCCAAAAACGCTTAAAAACCCTTAAAATCGCAACTTAACACGTAATTTCTAGTATATGACTATGATTTACAATTCTTACCACTTTAACACAATAATAAATTCGATATAGTGTTGTGTGCCAATTTTCCTGCAAAACAAACCAAGTTTGAGAGCTACTTTTTGCGCAAAAGTCCCAAAAACACATAAAAACCCTTAAAATCGCAACTGAACACGTAATTTCTAGCATGTCTATGATTTACAATTCTAACTACTTCAAAACAATAATATATACCAAAATAGAGTTGTGGTCAAGTTTCGTGCAAAATAAACTAAGTTTGAGCTACTTGATGCGCAAAAGTGCCAAAAACGATTAAAAACCCTTTAAATCGCAACTTAACACGTAATATCTAGCATATGACCATGATTTACAATTCTAACCACTTCAAAACAATAATACATACCAAATAGTGTTGTGTGTCAAGTTTTATGCAAAACGAACTAAGTTTGAGCTACTTCATGTGCAAAAGTGCCAAAAACGCTTAAAAATCCTTAAAATCGCAACTTAACACGTAATTTCTAGCATGACTATGATTTACTATTCCAACCACTTCAACACAATAATATATACTAAATAGAGTTGTGGTCAAGTGTCGTGCAAAATAATCTAAGTTTAAGCTACTTTAAGTGCAAAAGTGCCAAAAACGCTTAAAAACGCTTCAAATCGCAACTTAACACGTAATTTTTAGCATATAACTATAATTTACAATTCTTACCACTTCAACACAATAATAAATTCCAAATAGTGTTGTGTGCCAAGTTTCCTGCAAAACAAAGCAAGTTTGAGAGCTACTTTTTGCAAAAGTGCCAAAAACACATAAAAACCCTTAAAATCGCAACTCAACACGTAATTTCTAGCATGTCTATGATTTACAATTCTAACCACTTAAACACAATAATATATACCAAATAGATTTGCGGACAAGTTTCGTGCAAAACAAACTAAGTTTGAGCTACTTTATGTGCAAAAGTGCCAAAAACGCTTAAAAACCGTTAAAATCGCAACTAACACGTAATTTCTAGCATATGACTATGATTTACAATTCTAACCACTTCAACTCAATAATATATACCAAATAGAGTTGTGTGTCAATTTTCGTGCAAAACAAACTAAGTTTGAGCTACTTTATGTGCAAAAGTGCCAAAAACGCTTAAAAACCCTTAAAATCGCAACTTAACACGTAATTTCTAGCATGACTATGATTTACTATTGCAACCACTTCAACAAAATAATTTATAGTAAATAGAGTTGTGGTCAAGTGTCGTGCAAAATAAACTAAGTTTGAGCTACTTTATGTGCAAAAGTGCCAAAAAAGATTAAAAACTCTTAAAATCGCAACTTAACACGTAATTTCTAGCATATGACTATTATTTACAATTCTAACCACTTCAACACAATAATATATACCAAATAGAGTTGTGTGTCCAGTTTCGTGCAAAACAAACCAAGTTTGAACTACGTTATGCGCAAAAGTGCCAAAAACGCTTAAAAACCCTTAAAATCGCAACTTAACACGTAATTTCTAGCATATGACTATGATTTAAAATTCTAACCACTTCAACTCAATAATATATACCAAATAGAGTTGTGTGTCAATTTTCGTGCAAAACAAACTAAGTTTGAGCTACTTTATGTGCAAAAGTGCCAAAAACGCTTAAAAACTTTTAAAATCGCAACTAAACACGTAATTTCTAGCATGACTATGATTTACTATTCCAACCACTTCAACACAATAATATATAGTAAATAGAGTTGTGGTCAAGTGTCGTGCAAAATAAACTAAGTTTGAGCTACTTTATGCGCAAAAGTGCCAAAAACGCTTAAAAACCCTTAAAATCGCAACTTAACACGTAATTTTTAACATATGACTATGATTTACAATTCTTACAACTTCAACACAATAATAAATTCCAAATAGTGTTGTGTGCCAAGTTTCATGCAAAACAAACCAAGTTTGAGAGCTACTTTTTGCGCAAAAGTGCCAAAAACACATAAAAACCATTAAAATCGCAACTGAACACGTAATTTCTAGCATGTCTATGATTTACAATTCTAACCACTTCAACACAATAATATATACGAAATAGAGTTGTGGTCAATTTTCGTGCAAAATAAACTAAGTTTGAGCTACTATATGTGCAAAAGTGCCAAAAACGCTTAAAAACCTTTAAAATCGCAACTTAACACGTAATTTCTAGCAATTGACTAAGATTTATAATTCTAACCACTTCAAGTCAATAATATATATCAAATAGAGTTGTGTGTCAAGTTTTATGCAAAACGAACTAAGTTTGAGCTACTTTATGTGCAAAAGTGCCAAAAACGCTTAAAAATCCTTAAAATCGCAACTTAACACGTAATTTCTAGCATGACTATGATTTACTATTCCAACCACTTCAACACAATAATATATACTAAATAGAGTTGTGGTCAAGTGTCGTGCAAAATAATCTAAGTTTAAGCTACTTTATGTGCAAAAGTGCCAAAAACGCTTAAAAAACGCTTCAAATCGCAACTTAACACGTAATTTTTAGCATATAACTATAATTTACAATTCTTACCACTTCAACACAATAATAAATTCCAAATAGTGTTGTGTGCCAAGTTTCCTGCAAAACAAAGCAAGTTTGAGAGCTACTTTTTGCAAAAGTGCCAAAAACACATAAAAACCCTTAAAATCGCAACTCAAAACGTAATTTTCTAGCATGTCTATGATTTACAATTCTAACCACTTAAACACAATAATATATACCAAATAGATTTGCGGACAAGTTTCGTGCAAAACAAACTAAGTTTGAGCTACTTTATGTGCAAAAGTGCCAAAAACGCTTAAAAAACCGTTAAAATCGCAACTAACACGTAATTTCTAGCATATGACTATGATTTACAATTCTAACCACTTCAACTCAATAATATATACCAAATAGAGTTGTGTGTCAATTTTCGTGCAAAACAAACTAAGTTTGAGCTACTTTATGTGCAAAAGTGCCAAAAACGCTTAAAAACCCTTAAAATCGCAACTTAACACGTAATTTCTAGCATGACTATGATTTACTATTGCAACCACTTCAACAAAATAATTTATACTAAATAGAGTTGTGGTCAAGTGTCGTGCAAAATAAACTAAGTTTGAGCTACTTTATGTGCAAAAGTGCCAAAAAAGATTAAAAACTCTTAAAATCGCAACTTAACACGTAATTTCTAGCATATGACTATTATTTACAATTCTAACCACTTCAACACAATAATATATACCAAATAGAGTTGTGTGTCCAGTTTCGTGCAAAACAAACCAAGTTTGAACTACGTTATGCGCAAAAGTGCCAAAAACGCTTAAAAACCCTTAAAATCGCAACTTAACACGTAATTTCTAGCATATGACTATGATTTAAAATTCTAACCACTTCAACTCAATAATATATACCAAATAGAGTTGTGTGTCAATTTTCGTGCAAAACAAACTAAGTTTGAGCTACTTTATGTGCAAAAGTGCCAAAAACGCTTAAAAACTTTTAAAATCGCAACTAAACACGTAATTTCTAGCATGACTATGATTTACTATTCCAACCACTTCAACACAATAATATATAGTAAATAGAGTTGTGGTCAAGTGTCGTGCAAAATAAACTAAGTTTGAGCTACTTTATGCGCAAAAGTGCCAAAAACGCTTAAAAACCCTTAAAATCGCAACTTAACACGTAATTTTTAACATATGACTATGATTTACAATTCTTACAACTTCAACACAATAATAAATTCCAAATAGTGTTGTGTGCCAAGTTTCATGCAAAACAAACCAAGTTTGAGAGCTACTTTTTGCGCAAAAGTGCCAAAAACACATAAAAACCATTAAAATCGCAACTGAACACGTAATTTCTAGCATGTCTATGATTTACAATTCTAACCACTTCAACACAATAATATATACGAAATAGAGTTGTGGTCAATTTTCGTGCAAAATAAACTAAGTTTGAGCTACTATATGTGCAAAAGTGCCAAAAACGCTTAAAAACCTTTAAAATCGCAACTTAACACGTAATTTCTAGCAATTGACTAAGATTTATAATTCTAACCACTTCAAGTCAATAATATATATCAAATAGAGTTGTGTGTCAAGTTTTATGCAAAACGAACTAAGTTTGAGCTACTTTATGTGCAAAAGTGCCAAAAACGCTTAAAAATCCTTAAAATCGCAACTTAACACGTAATTTCTAGCATGACTATGATTTACTATTCCAACCACTTCAACACAATAATATATACTAAATAGAGTTGTGGTCAAGTGTCGTGCAAAATAATCTAAGTTTAAGCTACTTTATGTGCAAAAGTGCCAAAAACGCTTAAAAACGCTTCAAATCGCAACTTAACACGTAATTTTTAGCATATAACTATAATTTACAATTCTTACCACTTCAACACAATAATAAATTCCAAATAGTGTTGTGTGCCAAGTTTCCTGCAAAACAAAGCAAGTTTGAGAGCTACTTTTTGCAAAAGTGCCAAAAACACATAAAAACCCTTAAAATCGCAACTCAAAACGTAATTTCTAGCATGTCTATGATTTACAATTCTAACCACTTAAACACAATAATATATACCAAATAGATTTGCGGACAAGTTTCGTGCAAAACAAACTAAGTTTGAGCTACTTTATGTGCAAAAGTGCCAAAAACGCTTAAAAACCGTTAAAATCGCAACTAACACGTAATTTCTAGCATATGACTATGATTTACAATTCTAACCACTTCAACTCAATAATATATACCAAATAGAGTTGTGTGTCAATTTTCGTGCAAAACAAACTAAGTTTGAGCTACTTTATGTGCAAAAGTGCCAAAAACGCTTAAAAACCCTTAAAATCGCAACTTAACACGTAATTTCTAGCATGACTATGATTTACTATTGCAACCACTTCAACAAAATAATTTATACTAAATAGAGTTGTGGTCAAGTGTCGTGCAAAATAAACTAAGTTTGAGCTACTTTATGTGCAAAAGTGCCAAAAAAGATTAAAAACTCTTAAAATCGCAACTTAACACGTAATTTCTAGCATATGACTATTATTTACAATTCTAACCACTTCAACACAATAATATATACCAAATAGAGTTGTGTGTCCAGTTTCGTGCAAAACAAACCAAGTTTGAACTACGTTATGCGCAAAAGTGCCAAAAACGCTTAAAAACCCTTAAAATCGCAACTTAACACGTAATTTCTAGCATATGACTATGATTTAAAATTCTAACCACTTCAACTCAATAATATATACCAAATAGAGTTGTGTGTCAATTTTCGTGCAAAACAAACTAAGTTTGAGCTACTTTATGTGCAAAAGTGCCAAAAAACGCTTAAAAACTTTTAAAATCGCAACTAAACACGTAATTTCTAGCATGACTATGATTTACTATTCCAACCACTTCAACACAATAATATATAGTAAATAGAGTTGTGGTCAAGTGTCGTGCAAAATAAACTAAGTTTGAGCTACTTTATGCGCAAAAGTGCCAAAAACGCTTAAAAACCCTTAAAATCGCAACTTAACACGTAATTTTTAACATATGACTATGATTTACAATTCTTACAACTTCAACACAATAATAAATTCCAAATAGTGTTGTGTGCCAAGTTTCATGCAAAACAAACCAAGTTTGAGAGCTACTTTTTGCGCAAAAGTGCCAAAAACACATAAAAACCATTAAAATCGCAACTGAACACGTAATTTCTAGCATGTCTATGATTTACAATTCTAACCACTTCAACACAATAATATATACGAAATAGAGTTGTGGTCAATTTTCGTGCAAAATAAACTAAGTTTGAGCTACTATATGTGCAAAAGTGCCAAAAACGCTTAAAAACCTTTAAAATCGCAACTTAACACGTAATTTCTAGCAATTGACTAAGATTTATAATTCTAACCACTTCAAGTCAATAATATATATCAAATAGAGTTGTGTGTCAAGTTTTATGCAAAACGAACTAAGTTTGAGCTACTTTATGTGCAAAAGTGCCAAAAACGCTTAAAAACCCTTAAAATCGCAACTTAACACGCAATTTCTAGCATGACTATGATTTACTATTCCAACCACTTCAACACATTAATATATACTAGATAGAGTTGTGGTCAAGTGTCGTGCAAAATTAACTAAGTTTGAGCTACTTTATGTGCAACAGTGCCAAAAACGCTTAAAAACCCTTAAAATAGAAACATAACACGTAATTTCTAGCATGTCTATGATTTACAATTCTAACCACTTCAACACAATAATATATACCAAATAGAGTTGTGTGTCCAGTTTCGTGCAAAACAAACCAAGTTTGAACTACGTTATGCGCAAAAGTGCCAAAAACGCTTAAAAACCGTTAAAATCGCAACTAACACGTAATTTCTAGCATATGACTATGATTTACAATTCTAACCACTTCAACTCAATAATATATACCAAATAGAGTTGTGTGTCAATTTTCGTGCAAAACAAACTAAGTTTGAGCTACTTTATGTGCAAAAGTGCCAAAAACGCTTAAAAACCCTTAAAATCGCAACTTAACACGTAATTTCTAGCATGACTATGATTTACTATTGCAACCACTTCAACAAAATAATTTATACTAAATAGAGTTGTGGTCAAGTGTCGTGCAAAATAAACTAAGTTTGAGCTACTTTATGTGCAAAAGTGCCAAAAAAGATTAAAAACTCTTAAAATCGCAACTTAACACGTAATTTCTAGCATATGACTATTATTTACAATTCTAACCACTTCAACACAATAATATATACCAAATAGAGTTGTGTGTCCAGTTTCGTGCAAAACAAACCAAGTTTGAACTACGTTATGCGCAAAAGTGCCAAAAACGCTTAAAAACCCTTAAAATCGCAACTTAACACGTAATTTCTAGCATATGACTATGATTTAAAATTCTAACCACTTCAACTCAATAATATATACCAAATAGAGTTGTGTGTCAATTTTCGTGCAAAACAAACTAAGTTTGAGCTACTTTATGTGCAAAAGTGCCAAAAACGCTTAAAAACTTTTAAAATCGCAACTAAACACGTAATTTCTAGCATGACTATGATTTACTATTCCAACCACTTCAACACAATAATATATAGTAAATAGAGTTGTGGTCAAGTGTCGTGCAAAATAAACTAAGTTTGAGCTACTTTATGCGCAAAAGTGCCAAAAACGCTTAAAAACCCTTAAAATCGCAACTTAACACGTAATTTTTAACATATGACTATGATTTACAATTCTTACAACTTCAACACAATAATAAATTCCAAATAGTGTTGTGTGCCAAGTTTCATGCAAAACAAACCAAGTTTGAGAGCTACTTTTTGCGCAAAAGTGCCAAAAACACATAAAAACCATTAAAATCGCAACTGAACACGTAATTTCTAGCATGTCTATGATTTACAATTCTAACCACTTCAACACAATAATATATACGAAATAGAGTTGTGGTCAATTTTCGTGCAAAATAAACTAAGTTTGAGCTACTATATGTGCAAAAGTGCCAAAAACGCTTAAAAACCTTTAAAATCGCAACTTAACACGTAATTTCTAGCAATTGACTAAGATTTATAATTCTAACCACTTCAAGTCAATAATATATATCAAATAGAGTTGTGTGTCAAGTTTTATGCAAAACGAACTAAGTTTGAGCTACTTTATGTGCAAAAGTGCCAAAAACGCTTAAAAACCCTTAAAATCGCAACTTAACACGCAATTTCTAGCATGACTATGATTTACTATTCCAACCACTTCAACACATTAATATATACTAGATAGAGTTGTGGTCAAGTGTCGTGCAAAATTAACTAAGTTTAAGCTACTTTATGTGCAACAGTGCCAAAAACGCTTAAAAACCCTTAAAATAGAAACATAACACGTAATTTCTAGCATGTCTATGATTTACAATTCTAACCACTTTAACACAATAATATATACCAAATAGAGTTGTGTGTCCAGTTTCGTGCAAAACAAACCAAGTTTTAGCTACTTTATGCGCAAAAGTGCCAAAAACGCTTAAAAACCTTTAAAATCGCAACTTAACACGTAATTTCTAGCAATTGACTAAGATTTATAATTCTAACCACTTCAAGTCAATAATATATATCAAATAGAGTTGTGTGTCAAGTTTTATGCAAAACGAACTAAGTTTGAGCTACTTTATGTGCAAAAGTGCCAAAAATGCTTAAAAACCCTTAAAATCGCAACTTAACACGCAATTTCTAGCATGACTATGATTTACTATTCCAACCACTTCAACACATTAATATATACTAGATAGAGTTGTGGTCAAGTGTAGTGCAAAATTAACTAAGTTTGAGCTACTTTATGTGCAACAGTGCCAAAAACGCTTAAAAACCCTTAAAATAGAAACTTAACACGTAATTTCTAGCATGTCTATGATTTACAATTCTAACCACTTCAACACAATAATATATACCAAATAGAGTTGTGTGTCCAGTTTCGTGCAAAACAAACCAATTTTTAGCTACTATATGTGCAAAAGTGCCAAAAACGCTTAAAAACCTTTAAAATCGCAACTTAACACGTAATTTCTAGCAATTGACTAAGATTTATAATTCTAACCACTTCAAGTCAATAATATATATCAAATAGAGTTGTGTGTCAAGTTTTATGCAAAACGAACTAAGTTTGAGCTACTTTATGTGCAAAAGTGCCAAAAACGCTTAAAAACCCTTAAAATCGCAACTTAACACGCAATTTCTAGCATGACTATGATTTACTATTCCAACCACTTCAACACATTAATATATACTAGATAGAGTTGTGGTCAAGTGTCGTGCAAAATTAACTAAGTTTAAGCTACTTTATGTGCAACAGTGCCAAAAACGCTTAAAAACCCTTAAAATAGAAACATAACACGTAATTTCTAGCATGTCTATGATTTACAATTCTAACCACTTTAACACAATAATATATACCAAATAGAGTTGTGTGTCCAGTTTCGTGCAAAACAAACCAAGTTTTAGCTACTTTATGCGCAAAAGTGCCAAAAACGCTTAAAAACCTTTAAAATCGCAACTTAACACGTAATTTCTAGCAATTGACTAAGATTTATAATTCTAACCACTTCAAGTCAATAATATATATCAAATAGAGTTGTGTGTCAAGTTTTATGCAAAACGAACTAAGTTTGAGCTACTTTATGTGCAAAAGTGCCAAAAATGCTTAAAAACCCTTAAAATCGCAACTTAACACGCAATTTCTAGCATGACTATGATTTACTATTCCAACCACTTCAACACATTAATATATACTAGATAGAGTTGTGGTCAAGTGTAGTGCAAAATTAACTAAGTTTGAGCTACTTTATGTGCAACAGTGCCAAAAACGCTTAAAAACCCTTAAAATAGAAACTTAACACGTAATTTCTAGCATGTCTATGATTTACAATTCTAACCACTTTAACACAATAATATATACCAAATAGAGTTGTGTGTCCAGTTTCGTGCAAAACAAACCAATTTTTAGCTACTTTATGCGCAAAAGTGCCAAAAACGCTTAAAAACCTTTAAAATCGCAACTTAACACGTAATTTCTAGCAATTGACTAAGATTTATAATTCTAACCACTTCAAGTCAATAATATATATCAAATAGAGTTGTGTGTCAAGTTTTATGCAAAACGAACTAAGTTTGAGCTACTTTATGTGCAAAAGTGCCAAAAACGCTTAAAAACCCTTAAAATCGCAACTTAACACGCAATTTCTAGCATGACTATGATTTACTATTCCAACCACTTCAACACATTAATATATACTAGATAGAGTTGTGGTCAAGTGTAGTGCAAAATTAACTAAGTTTGAGCTACTTTATGTGCAACAGTGCCAAAAACGCTTAAAAACCCTTAAAATAGAAACTTAACACGTAATTTCTAGCATGTCTATGATTTACAATTCTAACCACTTTAACACAATAATATATACCAAATAGAGTTGTGTGTCCAGTTTCGTGCAAAACAAACCAATTTTTAGCTACTTTATGCGCAAAAGTGCCAAAAACGCTTAAAAACCTTTAAAATCGCAACTTAACACGTAATTTCTAGCAATTGACTAAGATTTATAATTCTAACCACTTCAAGTAAATAATATATATCAAATAGAGTTGTGTGTCAAGTTTTATGCAAAACGAACTAAGTTTGAGCTACTTTATGTGCAAAAGTGCCAAAAACGCTTAAAAACCCTTAAAATCGCAACTTAACACGCAATTTCTAGCATGACTATGATTTACTATTCCAACCACTTCAACACAATAATATATACTAGATAGAGTTGTGGTCAAGTGTCGTGCAAAATTAACTAAGTTTGAGCTACTTTATGTGCAACAGTGCCAAAAACGCTTAAAAACCCTTAAAATCGCAACTTAACACGTAATTTCTAGTATATGACTATGATTTACAATTCTTACCACTTTAACACAATAATAAATTCGAAATAGTGTTGTGTGCCAAGTTTCCTGCAAAACAAACCAAGTTTGAGAGCTACTTTTTGCGCAAAAGTCCCAAAAACACATAAAAACCCTTAAAATCGCAACTGAACACGTAATTTCTAGCATGTCTATGATTTACAATTCTAACCACTTCAACACAATAATATATACCAAATAGAGTTGTGGTCATGTTTCGAGCAAAATAAACTAAGTTTGAGCTACTTTATGTGCAAAAGTGCCAAAAACGCTTAAAAACCCTTAAAATAGAAACTTAACACGTAATTTCTAGCATGTCTATGATTTACAATTCTAAACACTTCAAAATAATAATATATACAAAAATAGAGTTGTGGTCATGTTTCGTGCAAAATTAACTAAGTTTGAGCTACTTGATGCGCAAAAGTGCCAAAAACAATTAAAAACCCTTTAAATCGCAACTTAACACGTAATATCTAGCATATGACCATGATTTACAATTCTAACCACTTCAAAACAATAATACATACCAAATAGTGTTGTGTGTCAAGTTTTATGCAAAACGAACAAAGTTTGAGCTACTTCATGTGCAAAAGTGCCAAAAACGCTTAAAAATCCTTAAAATTGCAACTTAACACGTAATTTCTAGTATGACTATGATTTACTATTCCAACCACTTCAACACAATAATATATACTAAATAGAGTTGTGGTCAAGTGTCGTGCAAAATAATCTAAGTTTAAGCTACTTTATGTGCAAAAGTGCCAAAAACGCTTAAAAATGCTTAAAATCGCAACTTAACACGTAATTTTTAGCATATAACTATAATTTACAATTCTTACCACTTCAACACAATAATAAATTCCAAATAGTGTTGTGTGCCAAGTTTCCTACAAAACAAACCAAGTTTGAGAGCTACTTTTTGCAAAAGTGCCAAAAACACATAAAAACCCTAAAAATCGCAACTCAACACGTAATTTCTAGCATGTCTATGATTTACAATTCTAACCACTTAAACACAATAATATATACCAAATAGAGTTGCGGTCAAGTTTCGTGCAAAACAAACTAAGTTTGAGCTACTTTATGTGCAAAAGTGCCAAAAACGCTTAAAAACCGTTAAAATCGCAACTAACACGTAATTTCTAGCATATGACTATGATTTACAATTCTAACCACTTCAACTCAATAATGTATACCAAATAGAGTTGTGTGTCAATTTTCGTGCAAAAGAAACTAAGTTTGAGCTACTTTATGTGCAAAAGTGCCAAAAACGCTTAAAAACCCTTAAAATCGCAACTTAACACGTAATTTCTAGCAAGACTATGATTTACTATTGCAACCACTTCAACAAAATAATTTATACTAAATAGAGTTGTGGTCAAGTGTCGTGCAAAATAAACTAAGTTTGAGCTACTTTATGCGCAAAAGTGCCAAAAAAGATTAAAAACTCTTAAAATCGCAACTTAACACGTAATTTCTAGCATATGACTATGATTTACAATTCTAACCACTTCAACACAATAATATATACCAAATAGAGTTGTGTGTCCAGTTTCGTGCAAAACAAACCAAGTTTGAACTACGTTATGCGCAAAAGTGCCAAAAACGCTTAAAAACCCTTAAAATCGCAACTTAACACGTAATTTCTAGCATATGACTATGATTTAAAATTCTAACCACTTCAACTCAATAATATATACCAAATAGAGTTGTGTGTCAATTTTCGTGCAAAACAAACTAAGTTTGAGATACTTTATGTGCAAAAGTGCCAAAAACGCTTAAAAACTTTTAAAATCGCAACTAAACACGTCATTTCTAGCATGACTATGATTTACTATTCCAACCACTTCAACACAATAATATATACTAAATAGAGTTGTGGTCAAGTGTCGTGCAAAATAAACTAAGTTTGAGCTACTTTATGTGCAAAAGTGCCAAAAACGCTTAAAAACCCTTAAAATAGAAACTTAACACGTAATTTCTAGCATGTCTATGATTTACAATTCTAACCACTTCAACACAATAATATATACCAAATAGAGTTGTGTGTCAGTTTCGTGCAAAACAAACAAAGTTTTAGCTACTTTATGTGCAAAAGTGCCAAAAACGCTTAAAAACCCTTAAAATCGCAACTTAACACGTAATTTTTAACATATGACTATGATTTACAATTCTTACCACTTCAACACAATAATAAATTCCAAATAGTGTTGTGTGCCAAGTTTCATGCAAAACAAACAAGTTTGAGAGCTACTTTTTGCGCAAAAGTGCCAAAAACACATAAAAACCCTTAAAATCGCAACTGAACACGTAATTTCTAGCATGTCTATGATTTACAATTCTAACCACTTCAACACAATAATATATACGAAATAGAGTTGTGGTCAATTTTCGTGCAAAATAAACTAAGTTTGAGCTACTATATGTGCAAAAGTGCCAAAAACGCTTAAAAACCTTTAAAATAGCAACTTAACACGTAATTTCTAGCAATTGACTAAGATTTATAATTCTAACCACTTCAAGTCAATAATATATATCAAATAGAGTTGTGTGTCAAGTTTTATGCAAAACGAACTAAGTTTGAGCTACTTTATGTGCAAAAGTGCCAAAAACGCTTAAAAACCCTTAAAATCGCAACTTAACACGCAATTTCTAGCATGACTATGATTTACTATTCCAACCACTTCAACACAATAATATATACTAGATAGAGTTGTGGTCAAGTGTCGTGCAAAATTAACTAAGTTTGAGCTACTTTATGTGCAACAGTGCCAAAATCGCTTAAAAACCCTTAAAATAGAAACTTAACACGTAATTTCTAGCATGTCTATGATTTACAATTCTAACCACTTTAACACAATAATATATACCAAATAGAGTTGTGTGTCCAGTTTCGTGCAAAACAAACCAAGTTTTAGCTACTTTATGCGCAAAAGTGCCAAAAACGATTAAAAACCTTTAAAATCGCAACTTAACACGTAATTTCTAGCAATTGACTAAGATTTATAATTCTGACCACTTCAAGTCAATAATATATATCAAATAGAGTTGTGTGTCAAGTTTTGTGCAAAACGAACTAAGTTTGAGCTACTTTATGTGCAAAAGTGCCAAAAACGCTTAAAAACCCTTAAAATCGCAACTTAACACGCAATTTCTAGCATGACTATGATTTACTATTCCAACCACTTCAACACATTAATATATACCAAATAGAGTTGTGGTCAAGTGTCGTGCAAAACAAACCAAGTTTTTAGCTACTTTATGCGCAAAAGTGCCAAAAACGCTTAAAAACCTTTAAAATCGCAACTTAACACGTAATTTCTAGCAATTGACTAAGATTTATAATTCTGACCACTTCAAGTCAATAATATATATCAAATAGAGTTGTGTGTCAAGTTTTATGCAAAACGAACTAAGTTTGAGCTACTTTATGTGCAAAAGTGCCAAAAACGCTTAAAAACCCTTAAAATCGCAACTTAACACGCAATTTCTAGCATGACTATGATTTACTATTCCAACCACTTCAACACAATAATATATACTAGATAGAGTTGTGGTCAAGTGTCGTGCAAAATTAACTAAGTTTGAGCTACTTTATGTGCAACAGTGCCAAAAACGCTTAAAAACCCTTAAAATCGCAACTTAACACGTAATTTCTAGTATATGACTATGATTTACAATTCTTACCACTTTAACACAATAATAAATTCGAAATAGTGTTGTGTGCCAATTTTCCTGCAAAACAAACCAAGTTTGAGAGCTACTTTTTGCGCAAAAGTCCCAAAAACACATAAAAACCCTTAAAATCGCAACTGAACACGTAATTTCTAGCATGTCTATGATTTACAATTCTAACCACTTCAAAACAATAATATATACCAAAATAGAGTTGTGGTCAAGTTTCGTGCAAAATAAACTAAGTTTGAGCTACTTGATGCGCAAAAGTGCCAAAAACGATTAAAAACCCTTTAAATCGCAACTTAACACGTAATATCTAGCATATGACCATGATTTACAATTCTAACCACTTCAAAACAATAATACATACCAAATAGTGTTGTGTGTCAAGTTTTATGCAAAACGAACTAAGTTTGAGCTACTTCATGTGCAAAAGTGCCAAAAACGCTTAAAAATCCTTAAAATCGCAACTTAACACGTAATTTCTAGCATGACTATGATTTACTATTCAAACCACTTCAACACAATAATATATACTAAATAGAGTTGTGGTCAAGTGTCGTGCAAAATAATCTAAGTTTAAGCTACTTTATGTGCAAAAGTGCCAAAAATGCTTAAAAACGCTTAAAATCGCAACTTAACACGTAATTTTTAGCATATAACTATAATTTACAATTCTTACCACTTCAACACAATAATAAATTCCAAATAGTGTTGTGTGCCAAGTTTCCTGCAAAACAAACCAAGTTTGAGAGCTACTTTTTGCAAAAGTGCCAAAAACACATAAAAACCCTTAAAATCGCAACTCAACACGTAATTTCTAGCATGTCTATGATTTACAATTCTAACCACTTAAACACAATAATATATACCAAATAGATTTGCGGACAAGTTTCGTGCAAAACAAACTAAGTTTGAGCTACTTTATGTGCAAAGGTGCCAAAAACGCTTAAAAACCGTTAAAATCGCAACTAACACGTAATTTCTAGCATATGACTATGATTTACAATTCTAACCACTTCAACTCAATAATATATACCAAATAGAGTTGTATGTCAATTTTCGTGCAAAACAAACTAAGTTTGAGCTACTTTATGTGCAAAAGTGCCAAAAACGCTTAAAAACCCTTAAAATCGCAACTTAACACGTAATTTATAGCATGACTATGATTTACTATTGCAACCACTTCAACAAAATAATTTATACTAAATAGAGTTGTGGTCAAGTGTCGTGCAAAATAAACTAAGTTTGAGCTATTTTATGTGCAAAAGTGCCAAAAAAGATTAAAAACTCTTAAAATCGCAACTTAACACGTAATTTCTAGCATATGACTATGATTTACAATTCTAACCACTTCAACACAATAATATATACCAAATAGAGTTGTGTGTCCAGTTTCGTGCAAAACAAACCAAGTTTGAACTACGTTATGCGCAAAAGTGCCAAAAACGCTTAAAACCCTTAAAATCGCAACTTAACACGTAATTTCTAGCATATGACTATGATTTAAAATTCTAACCACTTCAACTCAATAATATATACCAAATAGAGTTGTGTGTCAATTTTCGTGCAAAACAAACTAAGTTTGAGCTACTTTATGTGCAAAAGTGCCAAAAACGCTTAAAAACTTTTAAAATCGCAACTAAACACGTAATTTCTAGCATGACTATGATTTACTATTCCAACCACTTAAACACAATAATATATAGTAAATAGAGTTGTGGTCAAGTGTCGTGCAAAATAAACTAAGTTTGAGCTACTTTATGCGCAAAAGTGCCAAAAACGCTTAAAAACCCTTAAAATCGCAACTTAACACGTAATTTTTAACATATGACTATGATTTACAATTCTTACAACTTCAACACAATAATAAATTCCAAATAGTGTTGTGTGCCAAGTTTCATGCAAAACAAACCAAGTTTGAGAGCTACTTTTTGCGCAAAAGTGCCAAAAACACATAAAAACCCTTAAAATCGCAACTGAACACGTAATTTCTAGCATGTCTATGATTTACAATTCTAACCACTTCAACACAATAATATATACGAAATAGAGTTGTGGTCAATTTTCGTGCAAAATAAACTAAGTTTGAGCTACTATATGTGCAAAAGTGCCAAAAACGCTTAAAAACCTTTAAAATAGCAACTTAACACGTAATTTCTAGCAATTGACTAAGATTTATAATTCTAACCACTTCAAGTCAATATTATATATCAAATAGAGTTGTGTGTCAAGTTTTATGCAAAACGAACTAAGTTTGAGCTACTTTATGTGCAAAAGTGCCAAAAAACGCTTAAAAAACCCTTAAAATCGCAACTTAACACGCAATTTCTAGCATGACTATGATTTACTATTCCAACCACTTCAACACAATAATATATACTAGATAGAGTTGTGGTCAAGTGTCGTGCAAAATTAACTAAGTTTGAGCTACTTTATGTGCAACAGTGCCAAAATCGCTTAAAAACCCTTAAAATAGAAACTTAACACGTAATTTCTAGCATGTCTATGATTTACAATTCTAACCACTTTAACACAATAATATATACCAAATAGAGTTGTGTGTCCAGTTTCGTGCAAAACAAACCAAGTTTTAGCTACTTTATGCGCAAAAGTGCCAAAAACGATTAAAAACCTTTAAAATCGCAACTTAACACGTAATTTCTAGCAATTGACTAAGATTTATAATTCTGACCACTTCAAGTCAATAATATATATCAAATAGTGTTGTGTGTCAAGTTTTATGCAAAACGAACTAAGTTTGAGCTACTTTATGTGCAAAAGTGCAAAAAACGCTTAAAAACCCTTAAAATCGCAACTTAACAAACAATTTCTAGCATGACTATGATTTACTATTCCCACCACTTCAACACATTAATATATACCAAATAGAGTTGTGGTCAAGTGTCGTGCAAAACAAACCAAGTTTTTAGCTACTTTATGCGCAAAAGTGCCAAAAACGCTTAAAAACCTTTAAAATCGCAACTTAACACGTAATTTCTAGCAATTGACTAAGATTTATAATTCTGACCACTTCAAGTCAATAATATATATCAAATAGAGTTGTGTGTCAAGTTTTATGCAAAACGAACTAAGTTTGAGCTACTTTATGTGCAAAAGTGCCAAAAACGTTTAAAAACCCTTAAAATCGCAACTTAACACGCAATTTCTAGCATGACTATGATTTACTATTCCAACCACTTCAACACAATAATATATACTAGATAGAGTTGTGGTCAAGTGTCGTGCAAAATTAACTAAGTTTGAGCTACTTTATGTGCAACAGTGCCAAAAACGCTTAAAAACCCTTAAAATCGCAACTTAACACGTAATTTCTAGTATATGACTATGATTTACAATTCTTACCACTTTAAACACAATAATAAATTCGAAATAGTGTTGTGTGCCAATTTTCCTGCAAAACAAACCAAGTTTGAGAGCTACTTTTTGCGCAAAAGTCCCAAAAACACATAAAAACCCTTAAAATCGCAACTGAACACGTAATTTCTAGCATGTCTATGATTTACAATTCTAACCACTTCAAAACAATAATATATACCAAAATAGAGTTGTGGTCAAGTTTCGTGCAAAATAAACTAAGTTTGAGCTACTTGATGCGCAAAAGTGCCAAAAACGATTAAAAACCCTTTAAATCGCAACTTAACACGTAATATCTAGCATATGACCATGATTTACAATTCTAACCACTTCAAAACAATAATACATACCAAATAGTGTTGTGTGTCAAGTTTTATGCAAAACGAACTAAGTTTGAGCTACTTCATGTGCAAAAGTGCCAAAAACGCTTAAAAATCATTAAAATCGCAACTTAACACGTAATTTCTAGCATGACTATGATTTACTATTCCAACCACTTCAACACAATAATATATACTAAATAGAGTTGTGGTCAAGTGTCGTGCAAAATAATCTAAGTTTAAGCTACTTTATGTGCAAAAGTGCCAAAAACGCTTAAAAACGCTTAAAATCGCAACTTAACACGTAATTTTTAGCATATAACTATAATTTACAATTCTTACCACTTCAACACAATAATAAATTCCAAATAGTGTTGTGTGCCAAGTTTCCTGCAAAACAAACCAAGTTTGAGAGCTACTTTTTGCAAAAGTGCCAAAAACACATAAAAACCCTTAAAATCGCAACTCAACACGTAATTTCTAGCATGTCTATGATTTACAATTCTAACCACTTAAACACAATAATATATACCAAATAGATTTGCGGACAAGTTTCGTGCAAAACAAACTAAGTTTGAGCTACTTTATGTGCAAAAGTGCCAAAAACGCTTAAAAACCGTTAAAATCGCAACTAACACGTAATTTCTAGCATATGACTATGATTTACAATTCTAACCACTTCAACTCAATAATATATACCAAATAGAGTTGTGTGTCAATTTTCGTGCAAAACAAACTAATTTTGAGCTACTTTATGTGCAAAAGTGCCAAAAACGCTTAAAAACCCTTAAAATCGCAACTTAACACGTAATTTCTAGCATGACTATGATTTACTATTGCAACCACTTCAACAAAATAATTTATACTAAATAGAGTTGTGGTCAAGTGTCGTGCAAAATAAACTAAGTTTGAGCTACTTTATGTGCAAAAGTGCCAAAAAAGATTAAAAACTCTTAAAATCGCAACTTAACACGTAATTTCTAGCATATGACTATGATTTACAATTCTAACCACTTCAACACAATAATATATACCAAATAGAGTTGTGTGTCCAGTTTCGTGCAAAACAAACCAAGTTTGAACTACGTTATGCGCAAAAGTGCCAAAAACGCTTAAAAACCCTTAAAATCGCAACTTAACACGTAATTTCTAGCATATGACTATGATTTACAATTCTAACCACTTCAACTCAATAATATATACCAAATAGAGTTGTGTGTCAATTTTCGTGCAAAACAAACTAAGTTTGAGCTACTTTATGTGCAAAAGTACCAAAAACGCTTAAAAACTTTTAAAATCGCAACTAAACACGTAATTTCTAGCATGACTATGATTTACTATTCCAACCACTTCAACACAATAATATATAGTAAATAGAGTTGTGGTCAAGTGTCGTGCAAAATAAATTAAGTTTGAGCTACTTTATGCGCAAAAGTGCCAAAAACGCTTAAAAACCCTTAAAATCGCAACTTAACACGTAATTTTTAACATATGACTATGATTTACAATTCTTACAACTTCAACACAATAATAAATTCCAAATAGTGTTGTGTGCCAAGTTTCATGCAAAACAAACCAAGTTTGAGAGCTACTTTTTGCGCAAAAGTGCCAAAAACACATAAAAAACCCTTAAAATCGCAACTGAACACGTAATTTCTAGCATGTCTATGAATTACAATTCTAACCACTTCAACACAATAATATATACGAAATAGAGTTGTGGTCAATTTTCGTGCAAAATAAACTAAGTTTGAGCTACTATATGTGCAAAAGTGCCAAAAACGCTTAAAAAACCTTTAAAATAGCAACTTAACACGTAATTTCTAGCAATTGACTAAGATTTATAATTCTAACCACTTCAAGTCAATATTATATATCAAATAGAGTTGTGTGTCAAGTTTTATGCAAAACGAACTAAGTTTGAGCTACTTTATGTGCAAAAGTGCCAAAAACGCTTAAAAACCCTTAAAATCGCAACTTAACACGCAATTTCTAGCATGACTATGATTTACTATTCCAACCACTTCAACACAATAATATATACTAGATAGAGTTGTGGTCAAGTGTCGTGCAAAATTAACTAAGTTTGAGCTACTTTATGTGCAACAGTGCCAAAATCGCTTAAAAAACCCTTAAAACAGAAACTTAACACGTAATTTCTAGCATGTCTATGATTTACAATTCTAACCACTTTAACACAATAATA
>NC_080048.1:21656157-21690355 GCF_026212465.1 Amaranthus tricolor
CTACGATTTTAAATTCTAACCACTTCAACACAATAATATATACCAATTAGTGTTGTGTGCAATGTTTCGTGCAAAACAAACCAAGTTTGAGTTACTTTGTGGGCGAAAGTACCAAAAAGGCTGAAAAACCCATAAAATCACAACTTAACAAATAATTTCTAGCATATGACTATGATATCAATTCTAACCACGTCAACACCAGAATATGTACCAAATAGTGTTGTGTGCCAAGTTTCATGCAAAACAAACCAAGTTTTGAGCTACTTTGTGCCTAAAACGGTCAAAAAAGCTTTAAAACCCATAAAATCGCAATTTAACACGTAATTTCTAGCATATGACTATGATTTTCATTTCTAACCACCTCAACACAATAATATATACCAAATAGTATTGTGTGCCATGTTTCGTGCAAAAAAAACCAAGTTTGAGCTACTTTATGCACAAAAGTTCCAAAAAGGCCTAATGACCCCATAAAATTGCAACTTAACACGTAATTTCTTGCATATGACTATAATTTGAAATTCTAACCACTTCAACACAATAATATATACCAAATAATGTTGTATGCCAAGTTTCGTGCAAAACAAACCATGTTTGACCTACTTTGTGCCTAAAACTGCCAAAAAAGCTTGAAAACCATAAAATCGCAACTTAACACGTAATCTCTAGCATATGACTATGATTTTCATTTCTAACCACCTCAACACAATAATATATACCAAATAGTATTGTGTGCCAAGTTTCGTGCAAAACAAACCATGTTTGAGCTACTTTATGCACGAAAGTTCCAAAAAGGCCTAATGACCCCATAAAATCGCAACATAACACGTAATTTCTTGCATATGACTATAATTTTAAATTCTATCAACTTCAACACAATAATATATACCAAATAGTGTTGTGTCCCATGTTTCGTGTAAAACAAAGCATGTTTGACCTACCTTATGCGCGAAAGTTCCAAAAAAGCTTAAAAAGCCATAAAATCGATACTGAACACGTAATTTCTAGCATATGACTTTGATTTTCAATTTTAACAAATTTAATACAATAATATATACCAAATAGTGTTGTGTGCCAAGTTTCGTGCAAAACAAACCAAGTTTGAGCTACTTTGTGCCTAAAACTACTAAAAACGCTTGAAAACCATAAAATCGCAACTTAACACGTAATTTCTAGCATATGACAATGATTTTCATTTCTAACCACCTCAACACAATAATATATACCAAATAGTTTTGTGTGCCAAGTTTCGTGCAAAACAAACCAAGTTTGAGCTACTTTATGCACAAAAGTTCCAAAAACGCTTAATAACCCCATAAAATCGCAACTTAACACGTTATTTCTTACATATGACTATAATTTTTAATTCTAACCACTTCAACACAATAATATATACCATATAGTGTTGTGTGCCAAGTTTCGTGTAAAACAAACCTTGTTTGACCTACCTTATGCGCGAACGTTCGAAAAAAGCTTAAAATCCAATAAAATCGATATTGAACACGTAATTTTTAGCATATGACTATGATTTTCAATTTTAACCATTTTAATACAATAATATATACCAAATAGTATAGTGTGCCACGTTTCGTGCAAAACAAACCAAGTTTGAGCACCTTTATGCGCGAAAGTGCCAAAAACACTTAAAAAGTCATAAAATTGCAATTTAACACGTAATTTCTAGCATATGACTACGATTTTAAATTCTAACCACTTCAACACAATAATATATACCAATTAGTGTTGTGTGCAATGTTTCGTGCAAAACAAACCAAGTTTGAGTTACTTTGTGGGCGAAAGTACCAAAAAGGCTGAAAAACCCATAAAATCACAACTTAACAAATAATTTCTAGCATATGACTATGATATCAATTCTAACCACGTCAACACCAGAATATGTACCAAATAGTGTTGTGTGCCAAGTTTCATGCAAAACAAACCAAGTTTTGAGCTACTTTGTGCCTAAAACGGTCAAAAAAGCTTTAAAACCCATAAAATCGCAATTTAACACGTAATTTCTAGCATATGACTATGATTTTCATTTCTAACCACCTCAACACAATAATATATACCAAATAGTATTGTGTGCCATGTTTCGTGCAAAAAAAAACCAAGTTTGAGCTACTTTATGCACAAAAGTTCCAAAAAGGCCTAATGACCCCATAAAATTGCAACTTAACACGTAATTTCTTGCATATGACTATAATTTGAAATTCTAACCACTTCAACACAATAATATATACCAAATAATGTTGTATGCCAAGTTTCGTGCAAAACAAACCATGTTTGACCTACTTTGTGCCTAAAACTGCCAAAAAAGCTTGAAAACCCATAAAATCGCAACTTAACACGTAATCTCTAGCATATGACTATGATTTTCATTTCTAACCACCTCAACACAATAATATATACCAAATAGTATTGTGTGCCAAGTTTCGTGCAAAACAAACCATGTTTGAGCTACTTTATGCACGAAAGTTCCAAAAAGGCCTAATGACCCCATAAAATCGCAACATAACACGTAATTTCTTGCATATGACTATAATTTTAAATTCTATCAACTTCAACACAATAATATATACCAAATAGTGTTGTGTCCCATGTTTCGTGTAAAACAAAGCATGTTTGACCTACCTTATGCGCGAAAGTTCCAAAAAAGCTTAAAAAGCCATAAAATCGATACTGAACACGTAATTTCTAGCATATGACTTTGATTTTCAATTTTAACAAATTTAATACAATAATATATACCAAATAGTGTTGTGTGCCAAGTTTCGTGCAAAACAAACCAAGTTTGAGCTACTTTGTGCCTAAAACTACTAAAAACGCTTGAAAACCATAAAATCGCAACTTAACACGTCATTTCTAGCATATGACAATGATTTTCATTTCTAACCACCTCAACACAATAATATATACCAAATAGTTTTGTGTGCCAAGTTTCGTGCAAAACAAACCAAGTTTGAGCTACTTTATGCACAAAAGTTCCAAAAAACGCTTAATAACCCCATAAAATCGCAACTTAACACGTTATTCTTACATATGACTATAATTTTTAATTCTAACCACTTCAACACAATAATATATACCATATAGTGTTGTGTGCCAAGTTTCGTGTAAAACAAACCTTGTTTGACCTACCTTATGCGCGAACGTTCGAAAAAAGCTTAAAATCCAATAAAATCGATATTGAACACGTAATTTTTAGCATAAGACTATGATTTTCAATTTTAACCATTTTAATACAATAATATATACCAAATAGTATAGTGTGCCACGTTTCGTGCAAAACAAACCAAGTTTGAGCACCTTTATGCGCGAAAGTGCCAAAAACACTTAAAAAGTCATAAATTGCAATGTAACACGTAATTTCTAGCATATGACTACGATTTAAATTCTAATCACTTCAACACAATAATATATACCAATTAGTGTTGTGTGCAATGTTTCGTGCAAAACAAACCAAGTTTGAGTTACTTTGTGGCGAAAGTACCAAAAAGGCTGAAAAACCCATAAAATCACAACTTAACAAATAATTTCTAGCATATGACTATGATATCAATTCTAACCACGTCAACACCAGAATATGTACCAAATAGTGTTGTGTGCCAAGTTTCATGCAAAACAAACCAAGTTTTGAGCTACTTTGTGCCTAAAACGGTCAAAAAAGCTTTAAAACCCATAAAATCGCAATTTAACACGTAATTTCTAGCATATGACTATGATTTTCATTTCTAACCACCTCAACACAATAATATATACCAAATAGTATTGTGTGCCATGTTTCGTGCAAAAAAAACCAAGTTTGAGCTACTTTATGCACAAAAGTTCCAAAAAGGCCTAATGACCCCATAAAATTGCAACTTAACACGTAATTTCTTGCATATGACTATAATTTGAAATTCTAACCACTTCAACACAATAATATATACCAAATAATGTTGTATGCCAAGTTTCGTGCAAAACAAACCATGTTTGACCTACTTTGTGCCTAAAACTGCCAAAAAAGCTTGAAAACCCATAAAATCGCAACTTAACACGTAATCTCTAGCATATGACTATGATTTTCATTTCTAACCACCTCAACACAATAATATATACCAAATAGTATTGTGTGCCAAGTTTCGTGCAAAACAAACCATGTTTGAGCTACTTTATGCACGAAAGTTCCAAAAAGGCCTAATGACCCCATAAAATCGCAACATAACACGTAATTTCTTGCATATGACTATAATTTTAAATTCTATCAACTTCAACACAATAATATATACCAAATAGTGTTGTGTCCCATGTTTCGTGTAAAACAAAGCATGTTTGACCTACCTTATGCGCGAAAGTTCCAAAAAAGCTTAAAAAGCCATAAAATCGATACTGAACACGTAATTTCTAGCATATGACTTTGATTTTCAATTTTAACAAATTTAATACAATAATATATACCAAATAGTGTTGTGTGCCAAGTTTCGTGCAAAACAAACCAAGTTTGAGCTACTTTGTGCCTAAAACTACTAAAAACGCTTGAAAACCATAAAATCGCAACTTAACACGTAATTTCTAGCATATGACAATGATTTTCATTTCTAACCACCTCAACACAATAATATATACCAAATAGTTTTGTGTGCCAAGTTTCGTGCAAAACAAACCAAGTTTGAGCTACTTTATGCACAAAAGTTCCAAAAACGCTTAATAACCCCATAAAATCGCAACTTAACACGTTATTTCTTACATATGACTATAATTTTTAATTCTAACCACTTCAACACAATAATATATACCATATAGTGTTGTGTGCCAAGTTTCGTGTAAAACAAACCTTGTTTGACCTACCTTATGCGCGAACGTTCGAAAAAAGCTTAAAATCCAATAAAATCGATATTGAACACGTAATTTTTAGCATATGACTATGATTTTCAATTTAACCATTTTAATACAATAATATATACCAAATAGTATAGTGTGCCACGTTTCGTGCAAAACAAACCAAGTTTGAGCAACTTTATGCGCGAAAGTGCCAAAAACACTTAAAAAGTCATAAAATTGCAATTTAACACGTAATTTCTAGCATATGACTACGATTTTAAATTCTAACCACTTCAACACAATAATATATACCAATTAGTGTTGTGTGCAATGTTTCGTGCAAAACAAACCAAGTTTGAGTTACTTTGTGGGCGAAAGTACCAAAAAGGCTGAAAAACCCATAAAATCACAACTTAACAAATAATTTCTAGCATATGACTATGATATCAATTCTAACCACGTCAACACCAGAATATGTACCAAATAGTGTTGTGTGCCAAGTTTCATGCAAAACAAACCAAGTTTTGAGCTACTTTGTGCCTAAAACGGTCAAAAAAGCTTTAAAACCCATAAAATCGCAATTTAACACGTAATTTCTAGCATATGACTATGATTTTCATTTCTAACCACCTCAACACAATAATATATACCAAATAGTATTGTGTGCCATGTTTCGTGCAAAAAAAACCAAGTTTGAGCTACTTTATGCACAAAAGTTCCAAAAAGGCCTAATGACCCCATAAAATTGCAACTTAACACGTAATTTCTTGCATATGACTATAATTTGAAATTCTAACCACTTCAACACAATAATATATACCAAATAATGTTGTATGCCAAGTTTCGTGCAAAACAAACCATGTTTGACCTACTTTGTGCCTAAAACTGCCAAAAAAGCTTGAAAACCCATAAAATCGCAACTTAACACGTAATCTCTAGCATATGACTATGATTTTCATTTCTAACCACCTCAACACAATAATATATACCAAATAGTATTGTGTGCCAAGTTTCGTGCAAAACAAACCATGTTTGAGCTACTTTATGCACGAAAGTTCCAAAAAGGCCTAATGACCCCATAAAATCGCAACATAACACGTAATTTCTTGCATATGACTATAATTTTAAATTCTATCAACTTCAACACAATAATATATACCAAATAGTGTTGTGTCCCATGTTTCGTGTAAAACAAAGCATGTTTGACCTACCTTATGCGCGAAAGTTCCAAAAAAGCTTAAAAAGCCATAAAATCGATACTGAACACGTAATTTCTAGCATATGACTTTGATTTTCAATTTTAACAAATTTAATACAATAATATATACCAAATAGTGTTGTGTGCCAAGTTTCGTGCAAAACAAACCAAGTTTGAGCTACTTTGTGCCTAAAACTACTAAAAACGCTTGAAAACCATAAAATCGCAACTTAACACGTCATTTCTAGCATATGACAATGATTTTCATTTCTAACCACCTCAACACAATAATATATACCAAATAGTTTTGTGTGCCAAGTTTCGTGCAAAACAAACCAAGTTTGAGCTACTTTATGCACAAAAGTTCCAAAAACGCTTAATAACCCCATAAAATCGCAACTTAACACGTTATTTCTTACATATGAGTATAATTTTTAATTCTAACCACTTCAACACAATAATATATACCATATAGTGTTGTGTGCCAAGTTTCGTGTAAAACAAACCTTGTTTGACCTACCTTATGCGCGAACGTTCGAAAAAAGCTTAAAATCCAATAAAATCGATATTGAACACGTAATTTTTAGCATAAGACTATGATTTTCAATTTTAACCATTTTAATACAATAATATATACCAAATAGTATAGTGTGCCACGTTTCGTGCAAAACAAACCAAGTTTGAGCACCTTTATGCGCGAAAGTGCCAAAAACACTTAAAAAGTCATAAAATTGCAATGTAACACGTAATTTCTAGCATATGACTACGATTTTAAATTCTAACCACTTCAACACAATAATATATACCAATTAGTGTTGTGTGCAATGTTTCGTGCAAAACAAACCAAGTTTGAGTTACTTTGTGGGCGAAAGTACCAAAAAGGCTGAAAAACCCATAAAATCACAACTTAACAAATAATTTCTAGCATATGACTATGATATCAATTCTAACCACGTCAACACCAGAATATGTACCAAATAGTGTTGTGTGCCAAGTTTCATGCAAAACAAACCAAGTTTTGAGCTACTTTGTGCCTAAAACGGTCAAAAAAGCTTTAAAACCCATAAAATCGCAATTTAACACGTAATTTCTAGCATATGACTATGATTTTCATTTCTAACCACCTCAACACAATAATATATACCAAATAGTATTGTGTGCCATGTTTCGTGCAAAAAAAACCAAGTTTGAGCTACTTTATGCACAAAAGTTCCAAAAAGGCCTAATGACCCCATAAAATTGCAACTTAACACGTAATTTCTTGCATATGACTATAATTTGAAATTCTAACCACTTCAACACAATAATATATACCAAATAATGTTGTATGCCAAGTTTCG
The DNA here is from genome assembly GCF_026212465.1 of Amaranthus tricolor. Classification (NCBI taxonomy): domain Eukaryota; kingdom Viridiplantae; phylum Streptophyta; class Magnoliopsida; order Caryophyllales; family Amaranthaceae; genus Amaranthus; species Amaranthus tricolor. The sequence goes on from NC_080048.1 coordinate 21,663,499, forward strand.
TGCAAAACAAACCATGTTTGACCTACTTTGTGCCTAAAACTGCCAAAAAAGCTTGAAAACCCATAAAATCGCAACTTAACACGTAATCTCTAGCATATGACTATGATTTTCATTTCTAACCACCTCAACACAATAATATATACCAAATAGTATTGTGTGCCAAGTTTCGTGCAAAACAAACCATGTTTGAGCTACTTTATGCACGAAAGTTCCAAAAAGGCCTAATGACCCCATAAAATCGCAACATAACACGTAATTTCTTGCATATGACTATAATTTTAAATTCTATCAACTTCAACACAATAATATATACCAAATAGTGTTGTGTCCCATGTTTCGTGTAAAACAAAGCATGTTTGACCTACCTTATGCGCGAAAGTTCCAAAAAAGCTTAAAAAGCCATAAAATCGATACTGAACACGTAATTTCTAGCATATGACTTTGATTTTCAATTTTAACAAATTTAATACAATAATATATACCAAATAGTGTTGTGTGCCAAGTTTCGTGCAAAACAAACCAAGTTTGAGCTACTTTGTGCCTAAAACTACTAAAAACGCTTGAAAACCATAAAATCGCAACTTAACACGTAATTTCTAGCATATGACAATGATTTTCATTTCTAACCACCTCAACACAATAATATATACCCAATAGTTTTGTGTGCCAAGTTTCGTGCAAAACAAACCAAGTTTGAGCTACTTTATGCACAAAAGTTCCAAAAACGCTTAATAACCCCATAAAATCGCAACTTAACACGTTATTTCTTACATATGACTATAATTTTTAATTCTAACCACTTCAACACAATAATATATACCATATAGTGTTGTGTGCCAAGTTTCGTGTAAAACAAACCTTGTTTGACCTACCTTATGCGCGAACGTTCGAAAAAAGCTTAAAAACCAATAAAATCGATACTGAAGACGTAATTTTTAGCATATGACAATGATTTTCAATTTTAACCATTTTAATACAATAATATATACCAAATAGTATAGTGTGCCACGTTTCGTGCAAAACAAACCAAGTTTGAGCACCTTTATGCGCGAAAGTGCCAAAAACACTTAAAAAGTCATAAAATTGCAATTTAACACGTAATTTCTAGCATATGACTACGATTTTAATTCTAACCACTTCAACACAATAATATATACCAATTAGTGTTGTGTGCAATGTTTCGTGCAAAACAAACCAAGTTTGAGTTACTTTGTGGGCGAAAGTACCAAAAAGGCTGAAAAACCCATAAAATCACAACTTAACAAATAATTTCTAGCATATGACTATGATATCAATTCTAACCACGTCAACACCAGAATATGTACCAAATAGTGTTGTGTGCCAAGTTTCATGCAAAACAAACCAAGTTTTGAGCTACTTTGTGCCTAAAACGGTCAAAAAAGCTTTAAAACCCATAAAATCGCAATTTAACACGTAATTTCTAGCATATGACTATGACTTTCATTTCTAACCACCTCAACACAATAATATATACCAAATAGTATTGTGTGCCATGTTTCGTGCAAAAAAAACCAAGTTTGAGCTACTTTATGCACAAAAGTTCCAAAAAGGCCTAATGACCCCATAAAATTGCAACTTAACACGTAATTTCTTGCATATGACTATAATTTGAAATTCTAACCACTTCAACACAATAATATATACCAAATAGTGTTGTGTCCCATGTTTCGTGTAAAACAAAGCATGTTTGACCTACCTTATGCGCGAAAGTTCCAAAAAAGCTTAAAAAGCCATAAAATCGATACTGAACACGTAATTTCTAGCATATGACTTTGATTTTCAATTTTAACAATTTTAATACAATAATATATACCAAATAGTGTTGTGTGCCAAGTTTCGTGCAAAACAAACCAAGTTTGAGCTACTTTGTGCCTAAAACTACTAAAAACGCTTGAAAACCATAAAATCGCAACTTAACACGTAATTTCTAGCATATGACAATGATTTTCATTTCTAACCACCTCAACACAATAATATATACCCAATAGTTTTGTGTGCCACGTTTCGTGCAAAACAAACCAAGTTTGAGCAACTTTATGCGCGAAAGTGCCAAAAACACTTAAAAAGTCATAAAATCGCAATTTAACACGTAATTTCTAGCATATGACTACGATTTTAAATTCTAACCACTTCAACACAATAATATATACCAATTAGTGTTGTGTGCAATGTTTCGTGCAAAACAAACCAAGTTTGAGTTACTTTGTGGGCGAAAGTGCCAAAAAGGCTGAAAAACCCATAAAATCACAACTTAACAAATAATTTCTAGCATATGACTATGATATCAATTCTAACCACGTCAACACCAGAATATATACCAAATAGTGTTTTGTGCCAAGTTTCATGCAAAACAAACCAAGTTTTGAGCTACTTTGTGCCTAAAACGGTCAAAAAAGCTTTAAAACCCATAAAATCGCAATTTAACACGTAATTTCTAGCATATGACTATGATTTTCATTTCTAACCACCTCAACACAATAATACATACCAAATAGTATTGTGTGCCATGTTTCGTGCAAAAAAAACCAAGTTTGAGCTACTCTATGCACAAAAGTTCCAAAAAGGCTTAATGACCCCATAAAATTGCAACTTAACACGTAATTTCTTGCATATGACTATAATTTGAAATTCTAACCACTTCAACACAATAATATATACCAAATAATGTTGTATGCCAAGTTTCGTGCAAAACAAACCATGTTTGACCTACTTTGTGCCTAAAACTGCCAAAAAAGCTTGAAAACCCATAAAATCGCAACTTAACACGTAATCTCTAGCATATGACTATGATTTTCATTTCTAACCACCTCAACACATTAATATATACCAAACAGTATTGTGTGCCAAGTTTCGTGCAAAATAAACCAAGTTTGAGCTACTTTATGCACGAAAGTTCCAAAAAGGCCTAATGACCCCATAAAATCGCATAATAACACGTAATTTCTTGCATATGACTATAATTTTAAATTCTATCAACTTCAACACAATAATATATACCAAATAGTGTTGTGTCCCATGTTTCGTGTAAAACAAAGCATGTTTGACCTACCTTATGCGCGAAAGTTCCAAAAAAGCTTAAAAAGCCATAAAATCGATACTGAACACGTAATTTCTAGCATATGACTTTGATTTTCAATTTTAACAATTTTAATACAATAATATATACCAAATAGTGTTGTGTGCCAAGTTTCGTGCAAAACAAACCAAGTTTGAGCTACTTTGTGCCTAAAACTACTAAAAACGCTTGAAAACCATAAAATCGCAACTTAACACGTAATTTCTAGCATATGACAATGATTTTCATTTCTAACCACCTCAACACAATAATATATACCAAATAGTTTTGTGTGCCAAGTTTCGTGCAAAACAAACCAAGTTTGAGCTACTTTATGCACAAAAGTTCCAAAAACGCTTAATAACCCCATAAAATCGCAACTTAACACGTTATTTCTTACATATGACTATAATTTTTAATTCTAACCACTTCAACACAATAATATATACCATATAGTGTTGTGTGCCAAGTTTCGTGTAAAACAAACCTTGTTTGACCTACCTTATGCGCGAACGTTCGAAAAAAGCTTAAAAACCAATAAAATCGATACTGAACACGTAATTTTTAGCATATGACTATGATTTTCAATTTTAACCATTTTAATACAATAATATATACCAAATAGTATAGTGTGCCACGTTTCGTGCAAAACAAACAAGTTTGAGCAACTTTATGCGCGAAAGTGCCAAAAACACTTAAAAAGTCATAAAATCGCAATTTAACACGTATATTTCTAGCATATGACTACAATTTTAAATTCTAACCACTTCAACACAATAATATATACCAATTAGTGTTGTGTGCAATGTTTCGTGCAAAACAAACCAAGTTTGAGTTACTTTGTGGGCGAAAGTACCAAAAAGGCTGAAAAACCCATAAAATCACAACTTAACAAATAATTTCTAGCATATGACTATGATATCAATTCTAACCACGTCAACACCAGAATATATACCAAATAGTGTTGTGTGCCAAGTTTCATGCAAAACAAACCAAGTTTTGAGCTACTTTGTGCCTAAAACGGTCAAAAAAGCTTTAAAACCCATAAAATCGCAATTTAACACGTAATTTCTAGCATATGACTATGATTTTCATTTCTAACCACCTAAACACAATAATATATACCAAATAGTATTGTGTGCCATGTTTCGTGCAAAAAAAACCAAGTTTGAGCTACTTTATGCACAAAAGTTCCAAAAAGGCCTAATGACCCCATAAAATTGCAACTTAACACGTAATTTCTTGCATATGACTATAATTTGAAATTCTAACCACTTCAACACAATAATATATACCAAATAATGTTGTATGCCAAGTTTCGTGCAAAACAAACCATGTTCGACCTACTTTGTGCCTAAAACTGCCAAAAAAGCTTGAAAACCCATAAAATCGCAACTTAACACGTAATCTCTAGCATATGACTATGATTTTCATTTCTAACCACCTCAACACAATAATATATACCAAATAGTATTGTGTGCCAAGTTTCATGCAAAACAAACCAAGTTTGAGCTGCTTTATGCACGAAAGTTCCAAAAAGGCCTAATGACCCCATAAAATCGCAACATAACACGTAATTTCTTGCATATGACTATAATTTTAAATTCTATCAACTTCAACACAATAATATATACCAAATAGTGTTGTGTCCCATGTTTCGTGTAAAACAAAGCATGTTTGACCTACCTTATGCGCGAAAGTTCCAAAAAAGCTTAAAAAGCCATAAAATCGATACTGAACACGTAATTTCTAGCATATGACTTTGATTTTCAATTTTAACAATTTTAATACAATAATATATACCAAATAGTGTTGTGTGCCAAGTTTCGTGCAAAACAAACCAAGTTTGAGCTACTTTGTGCCTAAAACTACTAAAAACGCTTGAAAACCATAAAATCGCAACTTAACACGTAATTTCTAGCATATGACAATGATTTTCATTTCTAACCACCTCAACACAATAATATATACCAAATAGTTTTGTGTGCCAAGTTTCGTGCAAAACAAACCAAGTTTGAGCTACTTTATGCACAAAAGTTCCAAAAACGCTTAATAACACCATAAAATCGCAACTTAACACGTTATTTCTTACATATGACTATAATTTTTAATTCTAACCACTTCAACACAATAATATATACCATATAGTGTTGTGTGCCAAGTTTCGTGTAAAACAAACCTTGTTTGACCTACCTTATGCGCGAACGTTCGAAAAAAGCTTAAAAACCAATAAAATCGATACTGAACACGTAATTTTTAGCATATGACTATGATTTTCAATTTTAACCATTTTAATACAATAATATATACCAAATAGTATAGTGTGCCACGTTTCGTGCAAAACAAACCAAGTTTGAGCAACTTTATGCGCGAAAGTGCCAAAAACACTTAAAAAGTCATAAAATCGCAATTTAACACGTATATTTCTAGCATATGACTACGATTTTAAATTCTAACCACTTCAACACAATAATATATACTAATTAGTGTTGTGTGCAATGTTTCGTGCAAAACAAACCAAGTTTGAGTTACTTTGTGGGCGAAAGTACCAAAAAGGCTGAAAAACCCATAAAATCGCAACTTAACACGTAATTTCTAGCATATGACTATGATTTTCATTTTTATCCACCTCAACACAATAATATATAGCAAATAGTATTGTGTGCCATGGTTCGTGCAAAACAAACCAAGTTTGAGCTACTTTATGCACGAAAGATCCAAAAAGGCCTAATGACCCCAAAAAATCGCAACTTAAAACGTAATTTCTTGCACATGACTATAATTTTAAATTCTAACCACTTCAACACATTAATATATACAAAATAGTGTTGTGTGCTAAGTTTCGTGTAAAAAAAACCATGTTTGACCTACCTTATGCGCGAAAGTTCCAAAAAAGCTTATAAACCCATTAAATCGATACTGAACACGTAGTTTCTAGCATATTACTACGATTTTCAATTTTAACCATTTTAATACAATAATATATACCAAATAGTTTAGTGTGCCAAGTTTCGTGCAAAACAAACCAAGTTTGAGCTACTTTGTGCCTAAAACTGCTAAAAACGCTTAAAAACCCATAAAATCGCAACTTAACATGTAATTTCTAGCATATGACTATGATTTTCATTTTTAACCACGTCAACACAATAATATATACCAACTAGTATTGTGTGCCAAGTTTCGTGCAAAACAAACCAAGTTTGAGCTACTTTATGCACAAAAGTTCCAAAAAGGCATAATAACCCATAAAATCGCAACTTAACACGTTATTTCATGCATATGACTATAATTTTTAATTCTAACCACTTCAACACAATAATATATACCAAATAGTGTTGTTTCCAAGTTTCGTGTAAAACAAACCAAGTTTGAGCTACTTTGTGCCTAAAACTGCTAAAGACGCTTGAAAACCCATAAAATCGCAACTTAACACGTAATTTGTAGCATATGACTATGATTTTCATTTCTAACCACCTAAACGCAATAATATATACCTAAGAGTATTGTGTGCCAAGTTTCGTGCAAAACAAACCAAGTTTGAGTTACTTTATTCACAAAAGTTCCAAAAACGCTTAATAACCCCATAAAATCGCAACTTAACACGTTATTTCTTACATATGACTATAATTTTAAATTCTAACAACTTCAACACAATAATATATACCAAATAGTGTTGTGTGCCAAGTTTTGTGCAAAACAAACCTTGTTTGACCTACCTTATGCGCGAAAGTTCCAAAAATGCTTAAAAACCAAGAAAATCGATACTGAACGCGTAATTTAAGCATATGACTATGCTTTTGAATTTTAACCATTTTAATACAATAATATATACCAAATAGTGTAGTGTGCCACGTTTCGTGCAAAAGAAACCAAGTTTGAGCAACATTATGCGCAAAAGTGCCAAAAACACTTAAAAAGTCATAAAAATTGCAATTTAACACGAAATTTCTAGCATATGACTTTGATTTTAAATTCTAACCACTTCAACACAATAATATAAACCAATTAGTGTTGTGTGCAATGTTTCGTGCAAAACAAACCAAGTTTGAGCTACTTTATGGGCGAAAGTACCAAAAAGGCTGAAAAACCCATAAAATCAGAACTTAACAAATAATTTCTAGTATATGACTATGATATCAATTCTAACCACGTCAACACCAGAATATATACCAAATAGAGTTGTGTGCCAAGTTTCGTGCAAAAGAAACCAAGTTTGAGCTACTTTGTGCCTAAACATGCCAAAAAAGCTTTAAAACCCATAAAATCGCAACTTGACACGTAATTTCTAGCATATGACTATGATTTTCATTTCTAACCACCTCAACACAATAATATATACCAAATAGTATTGTGTGCCAAGTTTCGTGCAAAACAAACCAAGTTTGAGTTACTTTATTCACAAAAGTTCCAAAAACGCTTAATAACCCCATAAAATCGCAACTTAACGCGTTATTTCTTGCATATGACTATAATTTTTAATTCTAACAACTTCAACACAATAATATATACCAAATACTGTTGTGTAACAAGTTTTGTGTAAAACAAACCTTTTTTGACCTACCTTATGCGCGAAAGTTCCAAAAATGCTTAAAAACCAATAAAATCGATATTGAACACGTAATTTTAGCATATGACTATGATTTTTAATTTTAACCATTTTAATACAATAATATATACCAAATAGTGTAGTGTGCCACGTTTCGTGCAAAACAAACCAAGTTTGAGCAACTTTATGCGCAAAAGTGCCAAAAACACTTAAAAAGTCATAAAATTGCAATTTAACACGTAATTTCTAACATATGACTATGATTTTAAATTCTAACCACTTCAACACAATAATATAAACCAATTAGTGTTGTGTGCAATGTTTCGTGCAAAACAAACCAAGTTTGAGCTACTTTGTGGGCGAAAGTACCAAAAAGGCTGAAAAACCCATAAAATCACAAGTTAACAAATAATTTCTAGTATATGACTATGATATCAATTCTAACCACGTCAACACCAGAATATATACCAAATAGTGTTGTGTGCCAAGTTTCGTGCAAAACAAACCAAGTTTGAGCTACTTTGTGCCTAAAACTGCCAAAAAATCTTTAAAATCCAGAAAATCGCAACTTAACACGTAATTTCTAGCATATGACTATGATTTTCATTTCTAACCACTTCAACACAATAATATATACCAAATGGTATTGTGTGCCACGTTTCGTACAAAACAAACCAAGTTTTAGCAACTTTATGCACGAATGTGCAAAAAAGGCTTAAAAACCCCATAAATTCGCAACTTAACACGTAATTTCTTACATACGACTATGATTTTTAATTCTAACCACTTAAAAACAATAATATATACTAAATAGTGTTGTGTGCCATGTTTCGTGTAATACAAACCTTGTTTGAGCTAATTTATAAGCGAAAGTTCCAAAAAAGCTTAAAAACCCATAAAATAGACACCTAACATGAATTTCTAACATATGACTATGATTTTAAATTCTAACTACTTCAGCATAACAATATTTATCAAATAGTATTATGTGCAAAATTTCGTACAAAATAAACCAAGTTTGAGCTACTTTGTGCCTAAAACTGCCAAAAACGCTTGAAAACCCATAAAATCGGAACTTAACACGTAATTTCTAGCATATGACTATTATTTTCAATTCTAACCACCTCAACACAATAATATATATCAAATAGTATTGTGTGCCAAGTTTCGTGCAAAACAAACCAAGTTTGAGCTACTTTATGCACAAAACTTCCAAAAAGGCTTAATAACCCCATAAAATCGCAACTTAACACGTTATTTCTTGCAAATGACTATAATTTTTAATTCTAACCACTTCAACACAATAATATATACCAAATAGTATTGTGTGCCAAGTTTCGTGCAAAACAAACCTTTTTTGACCTACCTTATGCGCGAAAGTTCCAAAAATGCTTAAAAACCCATGAAATCGATACTGAACACGTAATTTCTAGCATATGACTATGACTTTCAATTTTAACCATTTTAATACAGTAATATATACCAAATAGTGAAGTGTGCCACGTTTCGTGCAAAAGAAACCAAGTTTGAGCAACTTTGTGCCTAAAACTGCCAAAAACGCTTGAAAACCCATAAAATCCCAACTTAACACGTAATTTCTAGCATATGACTATGATTTTCATTTCTAATCCGCTCAACACAATAATATATACCAAATAGTATTGTGTTCCAAGTTTCGTGCAAAACAAACCAAGTTTGAGCTACTTTATTCACAAAAGTTCCAAATAGGCTTAATAACCCCATAAAATCGCAACTTAACACGTTATTTCTTGCATATGACCATAATTTTTAATTCTAACCACTTCAACACAATAATATATACCAAATAGTGTTGTGTGCCAAGTTTCGTGTAAAACAAACCTTGTTTGACCTACCTTATGCGCGAAAGATCCAAAAAAGCTTAAAAACCAATAAAATCGATACTGAACACGTAATTTTTAGCATAGGACTATGATTTTCAATTGTAACCATTTTAATACAATAATATATAAAAATTTTGTAGTGTGCCACGTTTCGTGCAAAACAAACCAAGTCTGAGCTACTTTGTGCCTAAAACTGCTAAAAACGCTTGAAAACCCATAAAATTGCAACTTAACACGTAATTTCTTGCATATGACTATAATTTTAATTTCTAACCACTTCAACACAATAATATATACCAAATAGTGTTGTGTACCAAGTTTCGTGCAAAACAAACAAAGTTTGAGCTACTTTGTGCCTAAAACTGCCAAAAAAGCTTGAAAAAAACCCATAAAATCGGTCTTCAACACGTAATTTCTAGCATATGACTATGATTTTCATTTTTATCCACCTCAACACAATAATATATACCAAATAGTATTGTGTGCCATGGTTCGTGCAAAACAAACCAAGTTTGAGCTACTTTATGCACGAAAGTTCCAAAAAGGCCTAATGACCCCATAAAATCGCAATTTAACACGTAATTTCTTGCATATGACTATAATTTTAAATTCTAACCACTCAACACAATAATATATACCAAATAGTGTTTTGTGCCAAGTTTCGTGTGAAACAAACCATGTTTGACCTACCTTATGCGCGAAAGTTCCAAAAAAGCTTAAAAAGCCATAAAATCGATATTGAACACGTAATTTCTAGCATATGACTATGATTTTCAATTTTAACCATTTTAATACAATAATATATACCAAATAAAGTAGTGTGCCACTTTTCGTGCAAAACAAACCAAGTTTAAGCAACTTTATGCGCGAAAATGCCAAAAACACATAAAAAGTCATAAATTCGTAATTTAACACGTAATTTCTAGCATATGACTATGATTTTAAATTCTAACCACTTCAACACAATAATATATACCTATTAGTGTTGTGTGCAATGTTTCGTGCAAAACAAACAAGGTTTGAGCTACTTTGTGGGCGAAAGTACAAAAAAGGCTGAAAAACCCATAAAATCACAAGTTAACAAATAATTTCTAGCATATGACTATGATATTAATTCTAACCACGTCAACACCAAAATCTATACCAAATAGTGTTGTGTGCAAAGTTTCGTGCAAAACAAACCAAGTTTGAGCTACTTTGTGCCTAAGACTGCCAAAAACGCTTGAAAACGCATAAAATCGCAACTTAACAAGTAATTTCTAGCATATGACTATGATTTTCATTTCTAACCAGCTCAACACAATAATATATACCAAATAGTATTGTGTGCCAAGTTTCGTGCAAATCAAACCAAGTTTGAGCTACTTTATGCACAAAAGTTCCAAAAAGGCTTAATAACCCCAGAAAATCGCAACTTAACACGTTATTTCTTGCATATGACTATAATTTTTAATTCTAACCACTTCAACACAATAATATATACCAAATAGTGTTGTGTGCCATGTTTCGTGTACAACAAACCTTTGTTCACCTACCTTATGCGCGAAAGATCCAAAAAAGCTTAAAAACCAATAATATCGATACTGAACACGTAATTTTTAGCATATGACTATGATTTTCGATTTTAACCATTTTAATACAATAATATATAGCAAATAGTGTAGTGTGCCACGTTTCGTGCAAAAGAAACCAAGTTTGAGCAACTTTGTGCCTAAAACTGCTAAAAACGCTTGAAAACCCATAAAATCGCAACTTAACACGTAATTTCTTGCATATGACAATAATTTTAAATTTTAACCACTTTAACACAATAATGTATACCAAATAGTGTCGTGTGCCAAGTTTCGTGCAAAACAAACCAAGTTTGAGCAACTTTATGCGCGAAAGTGCCAAAAACACTTAAAAAGTCATTAAATCGAAATTTAACACGTAATTTCTAGCATATGACTATGATTTTAAATTCAAACCACTTCAACACACTAATATATACCAATTATTGTAATGTGCAATGTGTCGTGCAAAACAAACCAAGTTTGAGCTACTTTGTGCCTAAAACTGCCAAAAACGCTTGAAAACCCATAAAATCGGAACTTAACACGTAATTTCTAGCATATGACAATTATTTTCATTTCTAACCACCTCAACACAATAATATATACCAAATAGTATTTTTTGCCATGTTTCGTGCAAAACAAACCAAGTTTGAGCTACTTTATGCACAAAAGTTCCAAAAAGGCTTAATAATCCCATAAAATCGCAACTTAACACGTTATTTCTTGCATATGACTAAAATTTTAAATTCTAACCACTTCAACACAATAATATATACCAAATAGTGTTGTGTGCCATGTTTCGTGTACAACAAACCTTTTTTGACCTACCTTATGCGCGAAAGATCCAAAAAAGCTTAAAAACCAATAAAATCGATACTGAACACGTAATTTTTAGCATATGACTATGATTTTCAATTTTAACCATTTTAATACAATAATATATAGCAAATAGTGTAGTGTGCCACGTTTCGTGCAAAACAAACCAAGTTTGAGCAACTTTATGCGCGAAAGTGCCAAAAACACATAAAAAGTCATAAATTCGTAATTTAACACGTAATTTCTAGCATATGACTATGATTTTAAATTCTAACCACTTCAACACAATAATATAAACCTATTAGTGTTGTGTGCAATGTTTCGTGCAAAACAAACCAAGTTTGAGCTACTTTGTGGGCGAAAGTACAAAAAAGGCTGAAAAACCCATAAAATCACAAGTTAACAAATAATTTCTAGCATATGACTATGATATCAATTCTAACCACGTCAACACCAAAATCTATACCAAATAGTGTTGTGTGCAAAGTTTCGTGCAAAACAAACCAAGTTTGAGCTACTTTGTGCCTAAGACTGCCAAAAACGCTTGAAAACGCATAAAATCGCAACTTAACAAGTAATTTCTAGCATATGACTATGATTTTCATTTCTAACCAGCTCAACACAATAATATATACCAAATAGTATTGTGTGCCAAGTTTCGTGCAAATCAAACCAAGTTTGAGCTACTTTATGCACAAAAGTTCCAAAAAGGCTTAATAACCCCAGAAAATCGCAACTTAACACGTTATTTCTTGCATATGACTATAATTTTTAATTCTAACCACTTCAACACAATAATATATACCAAATAGTGTTGTGTGCCATGTTTCGTGTACAACAAACCTTTGTTCACCTACCTTATGCGCGAAAGATCCAAAAAAGCTTAAAAACCAATAATATCGATACTGAACACGTAATTTTTAGCATATGACTATGATTTTCGATTTTAACCATTTTAATACAATAATATATAGCAAATAGTGTAGTGTGCCACGTTTCGTGCAAAAGAAACCAAGTTTGAGCAACTTTGTGCCTAAAACTGCTAAAAACGCTTGAAAACCCATAAAATCGCAACTTAACACGTAATTTCTTGCATATGACAATAATTTTAAATTTTAACCACTTTAACACAATAATGTATACCAAATAGTGTCGTGTGCCAAGTTTCGTGCAAAACAAACCAAGTTTGAGCAACTTTATGCGCGAAAGTGCCAAAAACACTTAAAAAGTCATTAAATCGAAATTTAACACGTAATTTCTAGCATATGACTATGATTTTAAATTCAAACCACTTCAACACACTAATATATACCAATTAGTGTAATGTGCAATGTGTCGTGCAAAACAAACCAAGTTTGAGCTACTTTGTGCCTAAAACTGCCAAAAACGCTTGAAAACCCATAAAATCGGAACTTAACACGTAATTTCTAGCATATGACAATTATTTTCATTTCTAACCACCTCAACACAATAATATATACCAAATAGTATTTTTTGCCATGTTTCGTGCAAAACAAACCAAGTTTGAGCTACTTTATGCACAAAAGTTCCAAAAAGGCTTAATAATCCCATAAAATCGCAACTTAACACGTTATTTCTTGCATATGACTAAAATTTTAAATTCTAACCACTTCAACACAATAATATATACCAAATAGTGTTGTGTGCCATGTTTCGTGTACAACAAACCTTTTTTGACCTACCTTATGCGCGAAAGATCCAAAAAAGCTTAAAAACCAATAAAATCGATACTGAACACGTAATTTTTAGCATATGACTATGATTTTCAATTTTAACCATTTTAATACAATAATATATAGCAAATAGTGTAGTGTGCCACGTTTCGTGCAAAACAAACCAAGTTTGAGCAACTTTATGCGCGAAAGTGCCAAAAACACATAAAAAGTCATAAATTCGTAATTTAACACGTAATTTCTAGCATATGACTATGATTTTAAATTCTAACCACTTCAACACAATAATATAAACCTATTAGTGTTGTGTGCAATGTTTCGTGCAAAACAAACCAAGTTTGAGCTACTTTGTGGGCGAAAGTACAAAAAAGGCTGAAAAACCCATAAAATCACAAGTTAACAAATAATTTCTAGCATATGACTATGATATCAATTCTAACCACGTCAACACCAAAATCTATACCAAATAGTGTTGTGTGCAAAGTTTCGTGCAAAACAAACCAAGTTTGAGCTACTTTGTGCCTAAGATTGCCAAAAACGCTTGAAAACGCATAAAATCGCAACTTAACAAGTAATTTCTAGCATATGACTATGATTTTCATTTCTAACAAGTTCAACACAATAATATATACCAAATAGTAATTGTGTGCCAAGTTTCGTGCAAAACAAACCAAGTTTGAGTTACTTTATTCACAAAAGTTCCAAAAACGCTTAATAACCCCATAAAATCGCAACTTAACGCGTTATTTCTTGCATATGACTATAATTTTTAATTCTAACAACTTCAACACAATAATATATACCAAATACTGTTGTGTAACAAGTTTTGTGTAAAACAAACCTTTTTTGACCTACCTTATACGCGAAAGTTCCAAAAATGCTTAAAAACCAATAAAATCGATATTGAACACGTAATTTTAGCATGTGACTATGATTTTTAATTTTAACCATTTTAATACAATAATATATACCAAATAGTGTAGTGTGCCACGTTTCGTGCAAAACAAACCAAGTTTGAGAAACTTTATGCGCAAAAGTGCCAAAAACACTTAAAAAGTCATAAAATTGCAATTTAACACGTAATTTCTAACATATGACTATGATTTTAAATTCTAACCACTTCAACACAATAATATAAACCAATTAGTGTTGTGTGCAATGTTTCGTGCAAAACAAACCAAGTTTGAGCTACTTTGTGGGCGAAAGTACCAAAAAGGCTGAAAAACCCAAAAAATCACAAGTTAACAAATAATTTCTAGTATATGACTATGATATCAATTCTAACCACGTCAACACCAGAATATATACCAAATAGTGTTGTGTGCCAAGTTTCGTGCAAAACAAACCAAGTTTGAGCTACTTTGTGCCTAAAACTGCCAAAAAATCTTTAAAACCCAGAAAATCGCAACTTAACACGTAATTTCTAGCATATGACTATGATTTTCATTTCTAACCACTTCAACACAATAATATATACCAAATGGTATTGTGTGCCACGTTTCGTACAAAACAAACCAAGTTTTAGCAACATTATGCACGAATGTGCAAAAAAGGCTTAAAAACCCATAAATTCGCAACTTAACACGTAATTTCTTACATACGACTATGATTTTTAATTCTAACCACTTAAAAACAATAATATATACTAAATAGTGTTGTGTGCCATGTTTCGTGTAATACAAACCTTGTTTGAGCTAATTTATAAGCGAAAGTTCCAAAAAAGCTTAAAAACCCATAAAATAGACACCTAACATGAATTTCTAACATATGACTATGATTTTAAATTCTAACTACTTCAGCATAACAATATTTATCAAATAGTATTATGTGCAAAATTTCGTACAAAATAAACCAAGTTTGAGCTACTTTGTGCCTAAAACTGCCAAAAACGCTTGAAAACCCATAAAATCGGAACTTAACACGTAATTTCTAGCATATGACTATTATTTTCAATTCTAACCACCTCAACACAATAATACATATCAAATAGTATTGTGTGCCAAGTTTCGTGCAAAACAAACCAATTTTGAGCTACTTTATGCACAAAAGTTCCAAAAAGGCTTAATAACCCCATAAAATCGCAACTTAACACGTTATTTCTTGCAAATGACTATAATTTTTAATTCTAACCACTTCAACACAATAATATATACCAAATAGTATTGTGTGCCAAGTTTCGTGCAAAACAAACCTTTTTTGACCTACCTTATGCGCGAAAGTTCCAAAAATGCTTAAAAACCCATGAAATCGATACTGAACACGTAATTTCTAGCATATGACTATGACTTTCAATTTTAACCATTTTAATACAGTAATATATACCAAATAGTGAAGTGTGCCACGTTTCGTGCAAAAGAAACCAAGTTTGAGCAACTTTGTGCCTAAAACTGCCAAAAACGCTTGAAAACCCATAAAATCCCAACTTAACACGTAATTTCTACCATATGACTATGATTTTCATTTCTAATCCGCTCAACACAATAATATATACCAAATAGTATTGTGTTCCAAGTTTCGTGCAAAACAAACCAAGTTTGAGCTACTTTATTCACAAAAGTTCCAAATAGGCTTAATAACCCCATAAAATCGCAACTTAACACATTATTTCTTGCATATGACCATAATTTTTAATTCTAACCACTTCAACACAATAATATATACCAAATAGTGTTGTGTGCCAAGTTTCGTGTAAAACAAACCTTGTTTGACCTACCTTATGCGCGAAAGATCCAAAAAAGCTTAAAAACCAATAAAATCGATACTGAACACGTAATTTTTAGCATAGGACTATGATTTTCAATTGTAACCATTTTAATACAATAATATATAAAAATTTTGTAGTGTGCCACGTTTCGTGCAAAACAAACCAAGTCTGAGCTACTTTGTGCCTAAAACTGCTAAAAACGCTTGAAAACCCATAAAATTGCAACTTAACACGTAATTTCTTGCATATGACTATAATTTTAATTTCTAACCACTTCAACACAATAATATATACCAAATAGTGTTGTGTGCCATGTTTCGTGTACAACAAACCTTTTTTCACCTACCTTATGCGCGAAAGATCCAAAAAAGCTTAAAAACCAATAATATCGATACTGTGTAGTGTGCCATTTTAATACAATAATATATAGCAAATAGTGTAGTGTGCCACGTTTCGTGCAAAAGAAACCAAGTTTGAGCAACTTTGTGCCTAAAACTGCTAAAAACGCTTGAAAACCCATAAAATCGCAACTTAACACGTAATTTCTTGCATATGACAATAATTTTAAATTTTAACCACTTTAACACAATAATGTATACCAAATAGTGTCGTGTGCCAAGTTTCGTGCAAAACAAACCAAGTTTGAGCAACTTTATGCGCGAAAGTGCCAAAAACACTTAAAAAGTCATTAAATCGAAATTTAACACGTAATTTCTAGCATATGACTATGATTTTAAATTCAAACCACTTCAACACACTAATATATACCAATTAGTGTAATGTGCAATGTTTCGTGCAAAACAAACCAAGTTTGAGCTACTTTGTGCCTAAAACTGCCAAAAACGCTTGAAAACCCAAAAATCGGAACTTAACACGTAATTTCTAGCATATGACAATTATTTTCATTTCTAACCACCTCAACACAATAATATATACCAAATAGTATTTTTTGCCATGTTTCGTGCAAAACAAACCAAGTTTGAGCTACTTTATGCACAAAAGTTCCAAAAAGGCTTAATAATCCCATAAAATCGCAACTTAACACGTTATTTCTTGCATATGACTAAAATTTTAAATTCTAACCACTTCAACACAATAATATATACCAAATAGTGTTGTGTGCCAAGTTTCGTGTAAAACAAACCTTGTTTGACCTACCTTATGCGCGAACGTTCGAAAAGCTTAAAATCCAATAAAATCGATATTGAACACGTAATTTTTAGCATATGACTATGATTTTCAATTTTAACCATTTTAATACAATAATATATACCAAATAGTATAGTGTGCCACGTTTCGTGCAAAACAAACCAAGTTTGAGCAACTTTATGCGCGAAAGTGCCAAAAACACTTAAAAAGTCATAAAATTGCAATTTAACACGTAATTTCTAGCATATGACTACGATTTTAAATTCTAAACCACTTCAACACAATAATATATACCAATTAGTGTTGTGTGCAATGTTTCGTGCAAAACAAACCAAGTTTGAGTTACTTTGTGGGCGAAAGTACCAAAAAGGCTGAAAAACCCATAAAATCACAACTTAACAAATAATTTCTAGCATATGACTATGATATCAATTCTAACCACGTCAACACCAGAATATGTACCAAATAGTGTTGTGTGCCAAGTTTCATGCAAAACAAACCAAGTTTTGAGCTACTTTGTGCCTAAAACGGTCAAAAAAGCTTTAAAACCCATAAAATCGCAATTTAACACGTAATTTCTAGCATATGACTATGATTTTCATTTCTAACCACCTCAACACAATAATATATACCAAATAGTATTGTGTGCCATGTTTCGTGCAAAAAAAAACCAAGTTTGAGCTACTTTATGCACAAAAGTTCCAAAAAGGCCTAATGACCCTATAAAATTGCAACTTAACACGTAATTTCTTGCATATGACTATAATTTGAAATTCTAACCACTTCAACACAATAATATATACCAAATAATGTTGTATGCCAAGTTTCGTGCAAAACAAACCATGTTTGACCTACTTTGTGCCTAAAACTGCCAAAAAAGCTTGAAAACCCATAAAATCGCAACTTAACACGTAATCTCTAGCATATGACTATGATTTTAATTTCTAACCACCTCAACACAATAATATATACCAAATAGTATTGTGTGCCAAGTTTCGTGCAAAACAAACCAAGTTTGAGCTACTTTATGCACGAAAGTTCCAAAAAGGCCTAATGACCCCATAAAATCGCAACATAACACGTAATTTCTTGCATATGACTATAATTTTAAATTCTATCAACTTCAACACAATAATATATACCAAATAGTGTTGTGTCCCATGTTTCGTGTAAAACAAAGCATGTTTGACCTACCTTATGCGCGAAAGTTCCAAAAAAGCTTAAAAAGCCATAAAATCGATACTGAACACGTAATTTCTAGCATATGACTTTGATTTTCAATTTTAACAAATTTAATACAATAATATATACCGAATAGTGTTGTGTGCCAAGTTTCGTGCAAAACAAACCAAGTTTGAGCTACTTTGTGCCTAAAACTACTAAAAACGCTTGAAAACCATAAAATCGCAACTTAACACGTAATTTCTAGCATATGACAATGATTTTCATTTCTAACCACCTCAACACAATAATATATACCAATAAGTTTTGTGTGTCAAGTTTCGTGCAAAACAAACCAAGTTTGAGCTACTTTATGCACAAAAGTTCCAAAAACGCTTAATAACCCCATAAAATCGCAACTTAACACGTTATTTCTTACATATGACTATAATTTTAATTCTAACCACTTCAACACAATAATATATACCATATAGTGTTGTGTGCCAAGTTTCGTGTAAAACAAACCTTGTTTGACCTACCTTATGCGCAAACGTTCGAAAAAAGCTTAAAAACCAATAAAATCGATACTGAACACGTAATTTTTAGCATATGACTATGATTTTCAATTTTAACCATTTTAATACAATAATATATACCAAATAGTATAGTGTGCCACGTTTCGTGCAAAACAAACCAAGTTTGAGCAACTTTATGCGCGAAAGTGCCAAAAACACTTAAAAAGTCATAAAATTGCAATTTAACACGTAATTTCTAGCATATGACTACGATTTTAAATTCTAACCACTTCAACACAATAATATATACCAATTAGTGTTGTGTGCAATGTTTCGTGCAAAACAAACCAAGTTTGAGTTACTTTGTGGGCGAAAGTACCAAAAAGGCTGAAAAAACCCATAAAATCACAACTTAACAAATAATTTCTAGCATATGACTATGATATCAATTCTAACCACGTCAACACCAGAATATGTACCAAATAGTGTTGTGTGCCAAGTTTCATGCAAAACAAACCAAGTTTTGAGCTACTTTGTGCCTAAAACGGTCAAAAAAGCTTTAAAACCCATAAAATCGCAATTTAACACGTAATTTCTAGCATATGACTATGATTTTCATTTCTAACCACCTCAACACAATAATATATACCAAATAGTATTGTGTGCCATGTTTCGTGCAAAAAAAACCAAGTTTGAGCTACTTTATGCACAAAAGTTCCAAAAAGGCCTAATGACCCCATAAAATTGCAACTTAACACGTAATTTCTTGCATATGACTATAATTTGAAATTCTAACCACTTCAACACAATAATATATACCAAATAATGTTGTATGCCAAGTTTCGTGCAAAACAAACCATGTTTGACCTACTTTGTGCCTAAAACTGCCAAAAAAGCTTGAAAACCCATAAAATCGCAACTTAACACGTAATCTCTAGCATATGACTATGATTTTAATTTCTAACCACCTCAACACAATAATATATACCAAATAGTATTGTGTGCCAAGTTTCGTGCAAAACAAACCAAGTTTGAGCTACTTTATGCACGAAAGTTCCAAAAAGGCCTAATGAGCCCATAAAATCGCAACATAACACGTAATTTCTTGCATATGACTATAATTTTAAATTCTATCAACTTCAACACAATAATATATACCAAATAGTGTTGTGTCCCATGTTTCGTGTAAAACAAAGCATGTTTGACCTACCTTATGCGCGAAAGTTCCAAAAAAGCTTAAAAAGCCATAAAATCGATACTGAACACGTAATTTCTAGCATATGACTTTGATTTTCAATTTTAACAAATTTAATACAATAATATATACCGAATAGTGTTGTGTGCCAAGTTTCGTGCAAAACAAACCAAGTTTGAGCTACTTTGTGCCTAAAACTACTAAAAACGCTTGAAAACCATAAAATCGCAACTTAACACGTAATTTCTAGCATATGACAATGATTTTCATTTCTAACCACCTCAACACAATAATATATACCAAATAGTTTTGTGTGCCAAGTTTCGTGCAAAACAAACCAAGTTTGAGCTACTTTATGCACAAAAGTTCCAAAAACGCTTAATAACCCCATAAAATCGCAACTTAACACGTTATTTCTTACATATGACTATAATTTTTAATTCTAACCACTTCAACACAATAATATATACCATATAGTGTTGTGTGCCAAGTTTCGTGTAAAACAAACCTTGTTTGACCTACCTTATGCGCGAACGTTCGAAAAAGCTTAAAATCCAATAAAATCGATACTGAACACGTAATTTTTAGCATATGACTATGATTTTCAATTTTAACCATTTTAATACAATAATATATACCAAATAGTATAGTGTGCCACGTTTCGTGCAAAACAAACCAAGTTTGAGCAACTTTATGCGCGAAAGTGCCAAAAAACACTTAAAAAGTCATAAAATTGCAATTTAACACGTAATTTCTAGCATATGACTACGATTTTAAATTCTAACCACTTCAACACAATAATATATACCAATTAGTGTTGTGTGCAATGTTTCGTGCAAAACAAACCAAGTTTGAGTTACTTTGTGGGCGAAAGTACCAAAAAGGCTGAAAAACCCATAAAATCACAACTTAACAAATAATTTTCTAGCATATGACTATGATATCAATTCTAACCACGTCAACACCAGAATATGTACCAAATAGTGTTGTGTGCCAAGTTTCATGCAAAACAAACCAAGTTTTGAGCTACTTTGTGCCTAAAACGGTCAAAAAAGCTTTAAAAACCTATAAAATCGCAATTTAACACGTAATTTCTAGCATATGACTATGATTTTCATTTCTAACCACCTCAACACAATAATATATACCAAATAGTATTGTGTGCCATGTTTCGTGCAAAAAAAACCAAGTTTGAGCTACTTTATGCACAAAAGTTCCAAAAAGGCCTAATGACCCCATAAAATTGCAACTTAACACGTAATTTCTTGCATATGACTATAATTTGAAATTCTAACCACTTCAACACAATAATATATACCAAATAATGTTGTATGCCAAGTTTCGTGCAAAACAAACCATGTTTGACCTACTTTGTGCCTAAAACTGCCAAAAAAGCTTGAAAACCCATAAAATCGCAACTTAACACGTAATCTCTAGCATATGACTATGATTTTAATTTCTAACCACCTCAACACAATAATATATACCAAATAGTATTGTGTGCCAAGTTTCGTGCAAAACAAACCAAGTTTGAGCTACTTTATGCACGAAAGTTCCAAAAAGGGCCTAATGAGCCCATAAAATCGCAACATAACACGTAATTTCTTGCATATGACTATAATTTTAAATTCTATCAACTTCAACACAATAATATATACCAAATAGTGTTGTGTCCCATGTTTCGTGTAAAACAAAGCATGTTTGACCTACCTTATGCGCGAAAGTTCCAAAAAAGCTTAAAAAGCCATAAAATCGATACTGAACACGTAATTTCTAGCATATGACTTTGATTTTCAATTTTAACAAATTTAATACAATAATATATACCGAATAGTGTTGTGTGCCAAGTTTCGTGCAAAACAAACCAAGTTTGAGCTACTTTGTGCCTAAAACTACTAAAAACGCTTGAAAACCATAAAATCGCAACTTAACACGTAATTTCTAGCATATGACAATGATTTTCATTTCTAACCACCTCAACACAATAATATATACCAAATAGTTTTGTGTGCCAAGTTTCGTGCAAAACAAACCAAGTTTGAGCTACTTTATGCACAAAAGTTCCAAAAACGCTTAATAACCCCATAAAATCGCAACTTAACACGTTATTTCTTACATATGACTATAATTTTTAATTCTAACCACTTCAACACAATAATATATACCATATAGTGTTGTGTGCCAAGTTTCGTGTAAAACAAACCTTGTTTGACCTACCTTATGCGCGAACGTTCGAAAAAGCTTAAAATCCAATAAAATCGATACTGAACACGTAATTTTTAGCATATGACTATGATTTTCAATTTTAACCATTTTAATACAATAATATATACCAAATAGTATAGTGTGCCACGTTTCGTGCAAAACAAACCAAGTTTGAGCAACTTTATGCGCGAAAGTGCCAAAAACACTTAAAAAGTCATAAAATTGCAATTTAACACGTAATTTCTAGCATATGACTACGATTTTAAATTCTAACCACTTCAACACAATAATATATACCAATTAGTGTTGTGTGCAATGTTTCGTGCAAAACAAACCAAGTTTGAGTTACTTTGTGGGCGAAAGTACCAAAAAGGCTGAAAAACCCATAAAATCACAACTTAACAAATAATTTCTAGCATATGACTATGATATCAATTCTAACCACGTCAACACCAGAATATGTACCAAATAGTGTTGTGTGCCAAGTTTCATGCAAAACAAACCAAGTTTTGAGCTACTTTGTGCCTAAAACGGTCAAAAAAGCTTTAAAACCCATAAAATCGCAATTTAACACGTAATTTCTAGCATATGACTATGATTTTCATTTCTAACCACCTCAAACACAATAATATATACCAAATAGTGTTGTGTGCCATGTTTCGTGCAAAAAAAACCAAGTTTGAGCTACTTTATGCACAAAAGTTCCAAAAAGGCCTAATGACCCCATAAAATTGCAACTTAACACGTAATTTCTTGCATATGACTATAATTTGAAATTCTAACCACTTCAACACAATAATATATACCAAATAATCTTGTATGCCAAGTTTCGTGCAAAACAAACCATGTTTGACCTACTTTGTGCCTAAAACTGCCAAAAAAGCTTGAAAACCCATAAAATCGCAACTTAACACGTAATCTCTAGCATATGACTATGATTTTCATTTCTAACCACCTCAACACAATAATATATACCAAATAGTATTGTGTGCCAAGTTTCGTGCAAAACAAACCAAGTTTGAGCTACTTTATGCACGAAAGTTCCAAAAAGGCCTAATGACCCCATAAAATCGCAACATAACACGTAATTTCTTGCATATGACTATAATTTTAAATTCTATCAACTTCAACACAATAATATATACCAAATAGTGTTGTGTCCCATGTTTCGTGTAAAACAAAGCATGTTTGACCTACCTTATGCGCGAAAGTTCCAAAAAAGCTTAAAAAGCCATAAAATCGATACTGAACACGTAATTTCTAGCATATGACTTTGATTTTCAATTTTAACAAATTTAATACAATAATATATACCGAATAGTGTTGTGTGCCAAGTTTCGTGCAAAACAAACCAAGTTTGAGCTACTTTGTGCCTAAAACTACTAAAAACGCTTGAAAACCATAAAATCGCAACTTAACACGTAATTTCTAGCATATGACAATGATTTTCATTTCTAACCACCTCAACACAATAATATATACCAATAAGTTTTGTGTGTCAAGTTTCGTGCAAAACAAACCAAGTTTGAGCTACTTTATGCACAAAAGTTCCAAAAACGCTTAATAACCCCATAAAATCGCAACTTAACACGTTATTTCTTACATATGACTATAATTTTTAATTCTAACCACTTCAACACAATAATATATACCATATAGTGTTGTGTGCCAAGTTTCGTGTAAAACAAACCTTGTTTGACCTACCTTATGCGCAAACGTTCGAAAAAAGCTTAAAAACCAATTAAAATCGATACTGAACACGTAATTTTTAGCATATGACTATGATTTTCAATTTTAAACCATTTTAATACAATAATATATACCAAATAGTATAGTGTGCCACGTTTCGTGCAAAACAAACCAAGTTTGAGCAACTTTATGCGCGAAAGTGCCAAAAACACTTAAAAAAGTCATAAAATTGCAATTTAACACGTAATTTCTAGCATATGACTACGATTTTAAATTCTAACCACTTTCAACACAATAATATATACCAATTAGTGTTGTGTGCAATGTTTCGTGCAAAACAAACCAAGTTTGAGTTACTTTGTGGGCGAAAGTACCAAAAAGGCTGAAAAAACCCATAAAATCACAACTTAACAAATAATTTCTAGCATATGACTATGATATCAATTCTAACCACGTCAACACCAGAATATGTACCAAATAGTGTTGTGTGCCAAGTTTCATGCAAAACAAACCAAGTTTTGAGCTACTTTGTGCCTAAAACGGTCAAAAAAGCTTTAAAAACCCATAAAATCGCAATTTAACACGTAATTTCTAGCATATGACTATGATTTTCATTTCTAACCACCTCAACACAATAATATATACCAAATAGTATTGTGTGCCATGTTTCGTGCAAAAAAAAACCAAGTTTGAGCTACTTTATGCACAAAAGTTCCAAAAAGGCCTAATGACCCCATAAAATTGCAACTTAACACGTAATTTCTTGCATATGACTATAATTTGAAATTCTAACCACTTCAACACAATAATATATACCAAATAATGTTGTATGCCAAGTTTCGTGCAAAACAAACCATGTTTGACCTACTTTGTGCCTAAAACTGCCAAAAAAGCTTGAAAACCCATAAAATCGCAACTTAACACGTAATCTCTAGCATATGGACTATGATTTTAATTTCTAACCACCTCAACACAATAATATATACCAAATAGTATTGTGTGCCAAGTTTCGTGCAAAACAAACCAAGTTTGAGCTACTTTATGCACGAAAGTTCCAAAAAGGCCTAATGAGCCCATAAAATCGCAACATAACACGTAATTTCTTGCATATGACTATAATTTTAAATTCTATCAACTTCAACACAATAATATATACCAAATAGTGTTGTGTCCCATGTTTCGTGTAAAACAAAGCATGTTTGACCTACCTTATGCGCGAAAGTTCCAAAAAAGCTTAAAAAGCCATAAAATCGATACTGAACACGTAATTTCTAGCATATGACTTTGATTTTCAATTTTAACAAATTTAATACAATAATATATACCGAATAGTGTTGTGTGCCAAGTTTC
This sequence comes from Amaranthus tricolor, assembly GCF_026212465.1. Classification (NCBI taxonomy): domain Eukaryota; kingdom Viridiplantae; phylum Streptophyta; class Magnoliopsida; order Caryophyllales; family Amaranthaceae; genus Amaranthus; species Amaranthus tricolor. The sequence goes on from NC_080048.1 coordinate 21,689,014, forward strand.
GTGCAAAACAAACCAAGTTTGAGCTACTTTGTGCCTAAAACTACTAAAAACGCTTGAAAACCATAAAATCGCAACTTAACACGTAATTTCTAGCATATGACAATGATTTTCATTTCTAACCACCTCAACACAATAATATATACCAAATAGTTTTGTGTGCCAAGTTTCGTGCAAAACAAACCAAGTTTGAGCTACTTTATGCACAAAAGTTCCAAAAAACGCTTAATAACCCCATAAAATCGCAACTTAACACGTTATTTCTTACATATGACTATAATTTTTAATTCTAACCACTTCAACACAATAATATATACCATATAGTGTTGTGTGCCAAGTTTCGTGTAAAACAAACCTTGTTTGACCTACCTTATGCGCGAACGTTCGAAAAAGCTTAAAATCCAATAAAATCGATACTGAACACGTAATTTTTAGCATATGACTATGATTTTCAATTTTAACCATTTTAATACAATAATATATACCAAATAGTATAGTGTGCCACGTTTCGTGCAAAACAAACCAAGTTTGAGCAACTTTATGCGCGAAAGTGCCAAAAACACTTAAAAAGTCATAAAATTGCAATTTAACACGTAATTTCTAGCATATGACTACGATTTTAAATTCTAACCACTTCAACACAATAATATATACCAATTAGTGTTGTGTGCAATGTTTCGTGCAAAACAAACCAAGTTTGAGTTACTTTGTGGGCGAAAGTACCAAAAAGGCTGAAAAACCCATAAAATCACAACTTAACAAATAATTTCTAGCATATGACTATGATATCAATTCTAACCACGTCAACACCAGAATATGTACCAAATAGTGTTGTGTGCCAAGTTTCATGCAAAACAAACCAAGTTTTGAGCTACTTTGTGCCTAAAACGGTCAAAAAAGCTTTAAAACCCATAAAATCGCAATTTAACACGTAATTTCTAGCATATGACTATGATTTTCATTTCTAACCACCTCAACACAATAATATATATACCAAATAGTATTGTGTGCCATGTTTCGTGCAAAAAAAAACCAAGTTTGAGCTACTTTATGCACAAAAGTTCCAAAAAGGCCTAATGACCCCATAAAATTGCAACTTAACACGTAATTTCTTGCATATGACTATAATTTGAAATTCTAACCACTTCAACACAATAATATATACCAAATAATGTTGTATGCCAAGTTTCGTGCAAAACAAACCATGTTTGACCTACTTTGTGCCTAAAACTGCCAAAAAAAGCTTGAAAACCCATAAAATCGCAACTTAACACGTAATCTCTAGCATATGACTATGATTTTAATTTCTAACCACCTCAACACAATAATATATACCAAATAGTAT